>NW_019523012.1:60282-99181 GCF_002814215.2 Seriola lalandi dorsalis | reverse complement strand
GGGGGGGGGGGGGGGTTACTTGGGCTGCTGTAGTTAGGACTAAGCCTTCAAGTTTTACTACTGAGGCGCCCCGTGAAAAAACATTTTAATTAACTTTTTTGCAAAGATGCAAAAAACCGAAACCAAGATCTTCCTATCCTGTTCATAACGAAAGTGCTTTTGTTGCATAAACCAAAAGTAGGACTCAATCGAAATCGAGATCCAGCGGTATCGATCCAGACCGCGTCCCTACAACTTCCAAGTCCAGTGGTAAAAAATGTGGCAGTTATTCTACAAGAAATAACATTTCCTATAAAATGTGATTGGCAAAACAAATTAGCACCATGTATTATACAAGTATAATCTCTAGGAGACAGGGTTCTCAGATGTCGGTCAGTGTTGAGCATTTGCATCCATGCATGCTCTGCATATGTCCTCATGTGACCTTTTACCCCCTTTGCCTGCTGCACTGAGCTCTAGACATGACTGTGGACTGCCAGGCGGGACATGTGTGCGTCTGTATGTTCGTGTGTGTGTGTGTGTGTGTGTGTATGTGTAAATGTGCATGTGTCAGCAGAAGCAGGACAGCGGCACGCTCCCATTGAAAAGGAAGGGGGATGGGAGGGGTGGGGTAGTGCTGGATGACGTTTGGCCCGGCAGCTGGGAGCTGCTCCGGGCTTTTGTTCCTCGCTGACCCCGCTGACCTGGCACTCGCCCTAATGTCACACACACACTTTCACGCACCTGCACGTAGTCAGACGCATGACCGCACTTACGCACCCTTACACACACACACACACACACACACACACACACACATGCACAAGCCTGCACCAGGATATATGTAAATGTGGAAATTCGCTAAAACACACCATAGACACGCACACACATGCACACAAACTCAATAGGCCAGGCCCTGTGGGGACGATCTATCATGACTTAATCAGGGTGCTGTGAATTTTGTGTGTGTGACAGAGAGCGAGAGAGAGTGTGTGTGTGTGTATGTGTGTGTGTGTGTGTGTGTGTGTGTGTGTGTCTGACTCGCTGTATGTAGTCTATGAAAGACATCTGATCATAACAGTAAAGCTGTGAGTGTGATATTCCATGATGTTTTCTTTAGTCGCTCCTCCATGAGTAAACAGTGCTTTTCCTTCCTGGTTTGTATTCGGCTGAAAAGTCCCAGATTCCCCTGACTCTCAGCGGGAACCGAGGATAATCTCCTGTTTTTCTATGTCTAGAATCAACTTCTTGAAATCGCTTTGTGCTCCAGGAACCCCAGCACCTGGAACATTAAGGGTAATGTCATCATTTTAATTTTTTTCTTTAAACACTGAAGCTGGTAGAAGAGAGAACATCGTAGGTCGTAGCAGAGTTTATTTTCTTCAGAAACACTTCTGAAAGTGTTTCGTCATTGTGTGCTGACAAACACATGGCAGAAGTTTGTGTGTTGACTGCTGTAGCGTTTTATGTGATAATACATTGAATATCTTTGGTTTTGGGCTCAATCATACTCCCTTGCAGATGCACATGTAGCTGCTCTTATACTACTTTCTAGTCCGATTGAAGGACGCATGTGCAACACTAGCCTCAGTCAGAAAAAACAAGCAAACTGAAGATGTTAAGTTTAATTAGGAACAGACTAATTGCTGCATTCCTCTCTGAGAGTACAGTTCAGATGCTGACCAGGTTGCTGTGGAGGTTTTATTGGCCTGAGTTATGTGGTAAATCTCAGCACTGTGTCTTTCTTTGTGTGGCTGCTGAATCACTCCATCTTCATTACACCAAACACGAGCCTGGGCGAACAGCAGGTGGTATGTGTGCGCGCGCACGTGTGTGTGTATGTGTGTGTGTGTGTGTGTGTGTGTGTGTGTGTTTGTGTGTGCACATGTTTTCATGCTGCCTCCTTGCCTCCTTAAGTGACCCAGAGGGCATTGGGCCTAAGGCCAACCTTTTGTGGCTTCAAAGTCTGATGACCCTGTCCCATCCCCCTCTACACACACACACACACACACACACACACACACACACACACACACACACACACACACACACACACACACACCATGTGGTCTGGTCTGGTTTGTTTGGCTTCCCTCTTCATAGGTAGGAGCATGTGTGGGGGCTGTTAGTATAGCATTATGCCTGTAAAGTGTGTGCGGATGATACCAGCTGGACAACCTCTTCTTCTCCCTGTATCCACCTCTCAGGCCTTGTTAAGGGGCTGGAGTAATCCCCGCTGCCTGGATCAGTGTTTGCCCAGCGGGCTGAAGGCCGAGCTGCTGCAGCCTCTTTTCCTGCTGTTCCCTCTGCCCGGATTATCTTCACACCTACTCTGTCTTCTGTCCTTTCTGTCCTGTCTCTGGACTTTGGCGTAATCAAGCGCGCTAGAATTTTCTTCTGGAGGGATTTGCTATGAAACATGAGTTTTATAGCAGCATAAAGTCTATAGTGTCCCTCTCTGGACAGCGCTGCTCATAATGACAGTGGTTCTAAATGAGTGCAGATAATCAACAGGACACACAAAGATATAGATATTAAAAAGATTACTATTTATTATTATTAAGCATTTCTGTCACTATTGCATAAATATGAAATGGTGAATAGGGAAATTATCAGAGGGAGAAGAAGCATTAAGTCATGGTTGATGTTTACTTTACTGTATATATAACATTGATTTAATCAGGTAATCTGGTTGATGACTTTCTGTGTGGAGTTCATACGTTCTAGCTGTGTCTGTGTGGGTTTCCTGCTTCTGCAACAGTTTCCTCCCGTTCAAAAGACATGTCACTTATGTGAAGCTAAATTCATTGATTCATCAGTTAGTTAGTAACTTAGTTTGTTTGACAAATACGTAAAAAAAGGTAAAAGGTACATACTACAGTTGGATAATTATGTGGGTTTGCATATATAAGAAAAGTTTCTTAAAAGTACGTGGATACCTTTTAGAAAATAGATGCATTGATCAAACGAAGAGTTTATCTGACTCTGTTCTTCATGGCTGTGATCATTCTGTCAGATTAGGTGGTATTTCCATATGTTTCCTCTTCTGTTTGCCACACAGATCAAACAAAACGAGTCAGATTTATCTCGTGTAAACAGCAGCTACACTGCGCAGCGCTGCGCTGTGCTGTGATCGAGGGGCTCGGTGTGGTGCAGGCAGGCGGCGGGGAGCAGGACACCTGTTCATCCTGCGACTAGAAGCAGATGGTCCACATGGCTCCTGCTCCCCGAGGGAAAAACCTGTCAGCTGAGCCCCAATTAAGGAGTCACTGCAAGTCAGAGAGGAGCGGGGGGGTAGGGGAGGGGGACAGAGGCTCGAGAGGAAAATCAGTAATGAAATGACTGTAATGTGATAAATTAATTGTTTGACCGATAGGATTTTTGTAATACCTATACTATGAAAGCTTCCTTTCTTTCAAAGTTTGCAGTGACTTAGTTCCCACCCACAGTGGAATGATACAAACAAGATTAATGACAAGATATAGACGTGCTTTTACTATGAAGCTTCCTAAGCAATGCAATAAACTGCCTGAAGCTAATCTTTGTTTAACAGTTTATATTCCTAGGTTTTATGGTATTTTTTCTTCCTGTAAACAGTTAATGCTTGTAGGCTTGAGAAAATGATTTATAATAGTGAAGTTGCCATAATGAGCTAATGTGCATGTTAACTAAAATGCCAAAGTGGAACTGAGTTTAATAATGGAACTGCTCAATCATAGCGTCATGTCAAATAAATAGTAGTAGAATCTATTGCATAGGGTTTATTCATATGCAGCGCATGAGTGATAAAAGGGAATTAGCACAGATATTTGTAGTGTTTGTTTTGTTGTCAGGCAAACTGTTTCTGATGCAAGACACATTTCAGAAAAATAATAAAGTGAAATCAAATCATCATTAAACACCTTAAATGATGAGTTGAAAGATGATATCATAACGCCGCTGGCTGACTTGCACCAACAGGTCTCATTTTGAAAGAAAAATCACTGACAGAATTTACAGGTGCTTATGATTTACTCCACATATGGCAATGGAACGATGTGTTGTCTACTTCTGATATGATAGACTTTCCTCTTTGTGTGTAGCTTTGTGTGTTATATACACACCTTACATTGCCTTAAGGTTCAGTGGTTGGTTTCTGTTTTTGTGTGTATCCAGGGTTACCATGGTGTTGGCTCGGAGTGACATGATGATGAGCCAAAAATTATTTAAAATCATTGGGTGATTTGCTGTGTCCCCTTAGTATTTCTACACAGTTTCTGATGCATGCCAGCCGGATGAGATTATTTTGGCAGAAAAAATTCAATAAATTCAGCTCTGATGCATCACTCTGAAATATCAGTTGTTTTTGTTGTTGGCTGTAACTTTCACAAACTTAAAAGCATTTACAGCCAATTTAATCCTCCCTCTCTGTAGATGGAGAGATAACTGTCAATAACTTTGCAGGCATGTTTGGTAAACTAATAAGTTTTGAAAATTCATGTGGTTAAGGCCGAACAGAAATCTTTGTTCCATAGAGAATGTCCATATACACTATCAATGACATTTACTGTAATAACTTTAAATAACCCTGATAAGATTCATGTTGTAGCTAATACTGTAATGGGAACTACACCCAGCAGATTTGCATGTTCAGACCTGGGCTTTCCAGAAGAAGCTTGGCTGCCTTTTAAGTCATAAATTTACATTTGTTCATATAAAAATGAACAATCCTTTGTTTGAGGGAATATTTCCAAAAGGCCTACTTCAGGTTTGTCCGGCTGGCAGGAAGCCATCGGCGCAAGTTGCCAAAAGGTGTCACAATCGGTTAGAGTAATTAGAACAATAAACATATTTGAGAACTAAAACTGATTGCAAACGTTACAATTATACAAAATTGTTTGTTTATTCTTTGCAGTCAGCTTGTGATTTATCCGTTCACTCAATGCTTGTTCGTGCTCTTTATTATGTGATGTTTTAGCAGTTCTATTATGTTGTCCTGAATAAATACATGTCGTTGACAAGGGGGGAAATAAAAACATTAATGTTAGCACACTCACACACTGTGTATTTGCAAGCTATGGGATTAACTTCCTCAGGCTGAGCAGACAGTTTCAGTTGCGTAAGGTGAGGACTGGTTTAGATGATTTAAGATTTATTTCTCAGTTTGGTGAGTTAAATCAAGAACCCTCTCCAAAGCTGACATTATTTATTACAACTGGTGTCTCTGCCAAACAGCATCAGTGGGAATTCAGAAAACTTGCACAGGAGTGAAGACTCAAGGGAGGGGTCATTACTCAGTCATTGGAAAAAAAAAAGGGGACAGTCTGATAGGCATGTAAAACTGAACCTAAGGCAAAGGAGTGAATGCTGGCTAACAGGTGGATATATATACTGGATTTGATGACTAATTGGAAGCAGGCGTGTAGACGGTATGGTGCAGGTGATGGCTGATTCAGGAAACACTCTCCTCCCTCTAACCCTCCCCCGCCATGTTCCCCAAACATGAGTTTTCAAGTTGGCTTTAATAGGTCGCTTCAAGAACAAATAGATTCACATTTTTGTATGATTTTATGAGTAGCATTTCCCATAAATCACCTTTCATTTATACTGTTTGGGCACAGCTGTGACATCTCCATGCCTACGTCATCCACTGGAGTTTATCTTGTGTTTATTTCAAACAGGAAAAGTGATGCGCATCACTGCCTGTGAGGCATGAGGAAGCTAGCAAAGAGAAATTAATTTGAAGGTCAAACTGTAAAGTACTTCAGTATCAGTATCATTTGAAAATTTTAAATACCCAAATTTATTTTCTTTTTTGCATTTGACAAAAAAAAAACTTTGCAAATATTACGTCATCTAAACACAAGCAGCTGTCCAAGAACTTAGCCTTAATACAACATGAAAACATGTCATTTAAATTGGGAACAAAGAATAAGATCAAATAACTAACTAAAGAATAAAATTGATCAGACCGTATGGATGGAAATATCAGTCGGTCCACCACTGTGGTCCAGAATGAAATGTCTCAAATCTCAACAATGATTGGGTGAATAATTCATTCATGGTTCCCGGAGGATAAATCCTCAAGAAATTCAGGCATTTTACACTAATTTTATTTAGTAATTAGACAAGGATTCAATTTCTTCTTGACAGGTTCTTTTGGTATATTATCACACTTGTTCTGTACTCTTCTCTGTTGATGGGTAAATCATGTTTTGTTCCATTGTCACTGTTAGAAAAAATAATAAACCTCCTCCTTTCTCAAGATGAAATGGCCTGGTAACTGGAACTGTTTAAGTCCAGCCTGACAGGCAGCCAGTCTTTGTTTCTAATCTCCTCTGAGCCTAAAAGTAATACCCCTCCTCACAATCTAAGGCCTTTGAAAAGTTGCCGCCATTTTGTCAGGGCCGTGTCCAAACAACAAAGCCCTACTCTTGCTTTTTTTCCCTCTTTTTCTGTCTTTTCCCACTCTTTTCCTTTTCTGCCTCTTGTTAGTTTGAAGGCTTTTTCCCTTCACAGCTTCCTTCCCCACCTGCTAACTTTCTGTCAGACACACACACACACACACACACACACACACACACACACACACCACACACACGCACTTGCACTCCTAACACCCATTTTGGGAGCACACACTACTTTTAACATAATTCGTCTCATTGTCTGAGTCAAACCAATCCCCCACCCATGAAACAAAGAGGTCGAAGGCGGCAGCCGTCCCCAGTGGGCCAGGTGTTCCGCAGGGCTGAATTCTGGGTCCTGTGTTTTTTTTCACTTGCTCTTTCTCCTCATGTATCTGTATTTGTGTGTGTGTGTGTGTGTGTGTGTGTGTGTGTGTGTGTGTGTGTGTGTGTGTGTAATGGCCCTGAGCATGGTGTGTCTGTGTGCAGCTGCCCGCCGAGGACCCTCCTTTGTGTCCTTCTCCCCACCATTGTCAGCTCACGCCTTCTCGTCCATTCATGGCTCATGCTGGCGGATGGGCTGGTGGTGGTGGTGGTGTGTATGTGTTTGTGTGTGTGTGTGTGTGTGTGTGTGTGTGTGTCTGTGAGGTTTTTGGGGTGGGGGGGTTGTGGTGGAGGGGGTGGAGTTATCCTAGCTTATCTTGGTGTCCCTTTTTATTGGCTGAGAGATGGGTGATTGGTTTGTGTACAGAATGAGCTTTGGTGAAGACAGGAAAGTGAGACGTGTGTGTTTGTGGTAGGATCTCTGCGTTCGTATTGGTCCGTGGAGCAGACTCGGTGCGAGGAGGGGATGGTAGATGCCTTACACTCCATCTGTTGTCAGTCACACTGCTGAACCTGCAGCCTCAGGACACTGCACTCTGCTTCTCAACCAAAAAGGAGACTTGAATTCTGATCTCTTAGGATTGCTGCTAAACTCAACCAGGAAACTCATTTTGCTCAGCCCAGTTGGATTGACACCTTTACTTTTTCCAACTTTCTAGTGGATATTATAATTTGACTTAATTTTTTTTTGCTTTAAAAAGGATTTTTTTTTTTTGTGTCATACATCCAGGCTTACTTTATCATCACCATCACTGGAAATTCCTCCTGAAGTTTTGTCTTACTCTTGTGCTTTGCAGCTGGAATGACAGAAGGCAGCGTTTCAGGAGAGAAATCGTAGGAGTTTTTCTCAGTGTTGCTGCCTTGCTGTTTCTCTTGGAGCTGTGTGGTAAGTGTTTGTGTTATCTTTTCATGTGCGTTTGGCTTGGCTTAGCCTAATTTTGCATGTTAAAGAAAATTGAAAGTGCCATTATCATGCCTTGTCATTGCTTTATCATGATTATTTTTATCACAAAATCTCCCTGACTATATTGTCTGTACTCACCTCACAGTCAATGGGTTTAACAGCAACAACAACTTGCAGATGTGACCACAATGCTCATGTGTGGAATAATGAGTCAGCCAGAGACAAAAAACACTTCAAGTCCAACAGTTGTTGTGATGTTTGTGTCTTTTGTCTGTAGCTCAAATCTGTTTTACATGTTGAAGGTTGCCACTCAAATTGTTTCATCTATAGACAGACAATGCCTGATATTTCCCACCTGTGATTTTTAGAAATGTATTCTTCAGTTTGGAAGGTTTTAGTGTCGCTACACAATATAAAGTGTGTTCACAAGTGAAATTGAGACTGAAAGTCTTTGTGTGGGGGATTCCTTGGGGTTCTCCCACAACATAAGGAGCTGTTTAATTTCACTCCAATTTCATTCATCCCAAACCAGTCAGAGAGTACTGTAATGATGGGAGTTGGACCAGTGAGGATCAATGAGTTCACTTTCATCACTATATCCACACACATTATGGCCTGTGACATGTCTGATCCTGGGTTTAGTAAGGAAGAGGGAGGCAGAACCAGACGTAACCAACTGAGAGTCTGCTGCTCAACTCAGGGTGAAAGTGAGAGTCACCCACAGCCCCCTACCTAAAAGGTCACATGACAGAAAGTGGTGATATGTATCACTGAGGACGAAGCTGGACACCACCAGTTGCAGGAAAGCCGTAGTGGAGGGAAGAGGAGGAGGAGGATGCTTTCACGGAGGTCCCCTGTGGCTTCAGCAGGCATCTGTTGCCCCCGCTGCCCATATATACCCCCACCCCCACCCTCTTACACCCCCTTTGTCCCCCCACCCCAGCCGGTCACTGGTGTGGCAGACTGGTTCACTGCTGGGCTCAGCCAGCAAATGGCAGCCGCTCGGCAGCCCTGAGGGACTGGTCCCCCGGTCTGGCCCCGGGGGAGCTCATCCCTCCATATACCCCCAAGGGGGCTAACCCTGGATCCTGACACATGCAGAGATAGACAGAGTGCAGAGGCAGTGCAGGCAGGCTGGGTCACTGAGGTGGAGGCCGCAGCATCTGCTCACTATGGAAGGACTCGGGCCCCTCCTCCCTCTACGCACATACACACCTACAGAAGTTATTTGAGAGACGAGTTACGACGTAGTTTCTGTCTGTATAAAACGTAATGAGCAGAAAAACCCTGGCAAGTGGCAAAAGTAATTTTTATTAAAAAGGTTGAGGGGCATCTCTCAATGTCGGAATAATCAACCAAAGGAATTGAAAGAATGGTTGTTATCTTTCAACATTATGGAAATGGGGAGATTTTTTTCCCGAGCATTAAGGACAAATAAAAACTGCTACGTTAGGTTTGTAACTCACAAATCTGAATTCATTGCAAATGAATGTAGTTAGAGTTCAAATATCTTGTTCAACAAAAAAGGCTGTTGAATCTTTGAGGCTAAAGGCCAAAAAAAAAGTTATATTTATTCTTAAAAACCAATTGATACAGAAAATATTGATAAGAAAATGACGTAGCTCAATATTATGGTGGATTTGTAGATTTGATGCACATAAAACACCATAAAACAGTGTCAGGTGGCTTATTATGTCCATCTGTGCTATTTTATAGGGAAATATCAAGGGTGTGTGTCACTTTCCACACGTTCATTATTTGACATTTTGTCATGGCAGAATCTACCCAAATGCTTCCTGTGCAGCTGTATGTTTCTGCATATTCACTAATCTGATTGGCCGATCTGATTTTATTCTGCAACTTGTAAGTCCAGGTCTAAACCGAAGAGGCTGATCTGTTTTCTGTACTTTTACTAAGTACCGCAGTTAATTCCATAGAGCTTAATCTCAACATTAATTTCACAGTGAAAGTAATCTACAATCTTTCACAGAGCTTTCAAGCACAGGAAATGGTTATAAAATATTTCATAATGAATATTTTAACAGCATCAATAGTTTGTCAGAATAGCTGCTCATAGATTAGCGTTGTTCATTAATTTCTGACATTGATCATTTTATTATTATTTATTTATTGGTATTCATCCATGTTTTTTACAGATACATTTTACTGCATTTTAAAGAAATATTCTGCAGCAGCTTCAACAGCAATAATACAATTTATATTCATGTTTTTTATTTAACTATTGTTGAGTATATTATTAATAATATTAATTTGTATTAAATATTTTAGGGATGTATCATAAAAATTTGGATCTTTAGCGAGTGTTTTTTCAACTTCTTAGAAAAAATTGTTTGCTTGAAATGATTGACTCATCTGATCAATAACGTAGACCATCATAGTGTCATAGTACTTTTGTAGTAGGGGTTGTACTATAACAAAAGAGATTAACTTTCATGTCATTTACTAGAAGACACTGAACACGTATCTCTTTGTTTCTCACTGCCATTAAAAAAAGAGTGCAGAGCCTCCTTTTCTCAGTTTTTTGAGTTTCTTTCACCATCGCAGCATCGTTTCTGGAGTGCTGTATTCTGCCCAGCGCTGTGTTTTTTTTTTTTTTACTGTAGTTATTTTACATATTTTTCTGCCATACTATAATTTCAGACTGCAGTGATCACACAGGCCGAACTTTCCTGCCTCTGACTGGGTGATTTACACTTGCTGTGTCACTGTCATATTTCTGCTGACTCCTCAAAGATCCTGTCTGGCAACCTGTGACTCTGAGACTGCTGTGAATGCTGCATTACCAGTGTGTGTGTGTGTGTGTGTGTGTGTGTGTGTGTGTGTGTGTGTGTGTGTGTGTTGGTGTGTGTGTGTTGGTGGGGGGTGAATGGGTTTAAAACCCCCCCCAGCCTCCGTCTGTGCACGCTGCTCAGGCCGAGAGAACAATACTCCCGTCACAGGAGGACAGATTGGGTGGCAGCTGCATTGTTGAAGGACGGCAAGCCAGACACACTTCTTTCCCCCCCCCACCCACACACACACACACACACACACACACACACACACACACACACACACACTCTCGCTCTTTCCTTTTGTGCTTCTTTTGTTGTTGGCGGACTAAATTATTCCAGCTCTCTTGTGGCATTCAGGGTGACAAACAGTGGTGCGGCAGCTTAGACATGAGGGGTCAGGACATTAAGAGGCCCCTGCTTTGCGGTGCTTTAGTCCAAGATCCAAGAGACCTCTCATTCCAACTGTCTCTAAAATATAGCCACACATATGCATGCATACAGTGTTTTTAAATTAACTCTTTTGAACCAACTGGCAGAGAATGGTGGAGAATAATTTTTTCTAAACTTGATGTGTTTTTAAAGCCATTTTATGTTCAGGTACTGAGTTATTCTTCATTTATTATTATTAAAAATCAACCTTGCTCAATTCAGTACTCAGTGTGGTATAGCCAGTAGCTTGTGGTGACAAAGGTTATCAAGTTCTAGATCTCACTTCAACCACTTTATAGCTGTTTTCACCAGGAGACACGTTTCTCACACTCTGAGCTCAGTCACATAATACGGTGCGTATTTATCACTTGTGGCCACAGTTTGTGCTGCTCTTAAGCAAAGTTACATGGTGTCTGAAGCTCTGCACTGCCGTGTCAGATTAAATTAAAGTTAACATCACGATTGTTTACGATTCAAACAGCGGTGAGACTGAATCTGAGCAGTTTAAAGTTTAAAGTACAAACACCAAAGTTGTAAGTAGCTGATGCACTCAAATAGTTTTCTCAACATCCTGGGAGCAGTGTGATGCTTTGGAAGTACCCTTCATCCTTTATGGGTATTTCCACAGATAAACAACGTTGCACACAAACACACTGATGCTGATTAGTTCGTGGTGTGAGCTGTTGTCAAAAGCAACCCAAAGCCAGCCCACAGCCTCTCTGTCCATATCATAGCAGCGGTCACAGGTGCTGCATTGAACTCAGTTATCATACGACTGATCCTTGACTGTTGTTTCCTTTTCGTAAAACAGCCCTCTGTGAAGAATGTGCTTTTGTGTTTGCAAGTGGAGCAACTGAAAGAATGAGCTCCCTCATTGTTCACATTTTTGATAATCTGCAACACAAAGAACAAAAGATCCGGTTTTGGTACTGAGGGAAAACTATGCATCAAACACACAGGACTGAAACTAGATCTGAGGATAAAGGAACTTTAAGGAAGTCTTGGTAAAGTATGGTTATTTTATACCGAGTGTGTTGTAATGTGTGTGTGTGTGTGTGTGGCCGTAATACAGTGGAGATGAGTGAGCAAAGGAACACATGTTGTTTTTTTAAGGGGTCACTAAGCAATTTCCCATCCTAACAGCTCGCCCTTTGTTTCAGCCAATGCGTAGACCCCCACGGGGCCAGCAGGTCCCACTCTGAGGAAAAAAAGGGGCTTTCAGGACCATTAGAGGTTCTTCAGGGGGAACTACACCCTTGCCTTGACTTTAGTGTTCGGTGCTTCATGGCTCATGTTTTAAGCTTTAAAGATTGTTGTTGAATTTCATTAGTATCAAATCTTATTTTATTTTGAGAGCGTGAATTTACAAGGGAGAGTGCTGAAGCTGGACTGGAACATGTGTGGTATTTGACATCAGTGACACTGTGTGTCCTTGTCATTTTGTAAAAAGTTACAGTATGACTGTGAAGTAACTCCGTCAAGGAGGTCATGTTTTCACCTGTGTCTCTTTGTTTGTTTAATTAGCCACACCTTCTGCGTTCTGCTTTTCTGTGCACATTAAATGGTAAAACCATTCAGTTCATTGTGGTTGAAATAATCATGTATTAAAAATCAATAAGTGACACCATGCACGCACACACACACACACACACACACACACACACTTCGGACTTACATGCAATATGTTACCTATGCACTTGTTGTGGTGGATGGCGCAGTGTGTGACTGATGATGTGCAAGCAAAAACTTTTAGGGGGAGAATGTCATCCGCGTTGTTTTCTGCAGCTACAATTTACAGATATCCCCTGAATGCCTCACATGCAGACTATTGGTAGACTCTAGCAAGGCTGCACAAAGAGAAGCCTCTAGTTATGAGTTAGTTAGAAAAGGTGAAATAAGACGTTCTGATGTAAGATTTAAATTTAAGTTTTAAATTTTATCTACCTGAGCAACTTTTAATCGACCCAGGTGGGTCTTTATCTACCTGGGCTGGTTGTTCAAGTAGATCCCATGTCTGCAAAGCGCTGTGCTGGCAACATCTCTCTTCACACATCATTAGGAGGTTTTTGGGGCAGCAGCACTTCACTGTATAGCGGCTTAATAGGAGGTTTAACAGGTTTTATATTTGTCATTACAAATGTGTCAATTCCCACGCTTCTTTTAGGGAGGGCCCAAACATTTCTCAGAAAGAACTTATTCTGCCTGTCTGTCTCATTTTCTCGGTAAGATAGATTTTGAGGTGAAAACTAAAAACTTACACCAGCAAAGTAATGCATTGGTTTGTAATCTCTCTCTAAACATTACTGCTCACAATAACACGTTTACAGTGTCAGGGCTTCAGGCTTGAGTTTTGTGAGTTGTCAAAGCCTCATCACTCATTCATCAATAACTCAGTAAGAGGCTGACTTCTGCTCATGTATGTAACAGGTCATATACCAGGGTAGAGTTATCATTAAATGTACCCAATTAATGTGTTATGTATTAATGCATGCGTAGATTAGGTAACAAGAGAGTCTACAAAGACCACACTGAAGCATGTTGTCGTGTTATTCTCACGCAACTGCAATGAAACATATCGGCCTATTTAAGGAATTCAGAGAAATATAGTTTGTAAAAACAAATTGCCAGTTTATATCAGTAGCGTAGCCGTGTGTATTTAGGCAGTGTTCTGCTCCTGCATGTCTACACACTGGAAGGCCATGGCCATCTTGGCCATGGTCTCCAGTAATTATGTATTTACAGTGAGGTGGTTTGGCATCACTTGGCTTAGGTGCCTGGTGTCTTGCCTCTAGTCTAATCTGTTTCTTTGACAAGTCAATGCTGCTAAAATGCAAATCAGCAGAAGTGGAGCAGCAGGTAATGGAGGTTACACTTTACTCTTGAAAGCCTGCTGGGTGTAAGTAAACTTCACAAACCCTTCACTCCTGTTTTAGCTCAGTTTTTGCATGATCTTAGGTCTTTTTGTTTAAGGCGTGGTATAAATAAGCTTTCTTATCTCGATTGTGTGGTGAGATCTCAATATGCAAATTAGGCAGGTGGAGTTGGAAACTTTCAACTTACTGGGCAGCGTTTTTTTTCATAAAAATTAGATTTAGAGCCAGACACCCTTCAGACGTGACAGCTGCCTGGTTTCAATATGTTCTGCTTTCATTTACACCTTGCAGTTTTCAGATAAGATATCCAGATACAGATCACATGGTAATGTTAGGTGTAAATGGGCGCATTACATCATATGAGGTGTTTCATATATATGCTAAACTAAGGTGAATTAATTTTGGACGTACATATTTTCAAGTTTAACCAGTTGCTTCTTGTGTCTCCCTGCAGCTTCACCTTCAGGTCCAGTCAGTGAGCTGTTAACTATCAGCAGTAACAGTGGGGTCGGCTCGGTGCCCGGGAGGTCACGGAGGCCGTGGAGCTGGATGTATGAGACGGCTTCATGGGCCTGAAGGACCATCTGGAGGATGGGACAGGCCACATCCTCAGCCTGGAGCTGGATCTGGACTACCTCCATGTGGAAGGTACTGAGCGGCAGGGCGGTCTGAGCTCTGCGACGGCTGCTGGGAATATAGGCGTCCTGCAGGTCAGAGCTGGTGCCCCGGGTAACAACAGTAACAGTGCTGGGAGTAGCAGCACTAGTTTTAGTACTCATTCAAGCTATAGCAGCAGCAGCAGCTGCAGCAACTTCTCCGAGGAGAGCGCCGTGTCCGACAGTGAAGATGAACGACTCCAGAATGGGTCTGAATCTCAAAATCCTCATCAAGATCAGCCTCACCTACACCACCAAGAGTCCTCCTCCGTCTGTCAGCCAGTCAGGCTGGACCTGACTCTAAACCGATCCCCGAGAGACCCCACACAGCCAGAAACATCAGCGTCTGCTGACCCCGTTACAGACTGCCGCACCAAGGTGGAGTTTGCCCTCAAGCTGGGCTACCCCGAGGAGCTGGTGCTGCTGGTGCTGAAGAAACTGGGCGCAGGCGCACTTATCAATGACGTCCTGGGAGAGCTGGTCAAACTGGGAACCAAGACAGAGATGGAGCATCAAGGCGGTCCGACAGTCTCCCAGTCTCCCTCCACCTCTTTGACCTGCTCCACCTCCTCATCCTCCTCCTCCTTCAACTCCTCTCTGGACTCCTGCCGCCTGCTGTGTCCATCCCAGCTGCTGGAGGACAAAGAAAACCTTCGTCCTGTTGTGGTGGACGGGAGCAACGTAGCCATGAGGTGAGAAATGTCAGGTTCATACTTACGCTCACATGTATCCACATCTTACATGATGACTGCGCCATCACGAAACCACCGATGAAGAAAATCTCTTTTTTGAAATTGTTAAATAAAACAAAACTAACCCTATGTAACCATAGCAACCATATGAGCGTATAACATACCGTAACACTGCTGATTGTATGCTGACTAAACGGGCAAACATGTTTGGATCTCTTGTCTCCATTGGTTTGGCTTCATGGTGATTATTAATCAACTCTTTAATTAAAGCATCTTCAAAGGAAGGTGCCTGTACACACGAAAAGAAAAATAGGGTCACACCCGCAGGCATCACATAAAAAGCCTGTACAGTATGTGTGGATAAATATTTCAGTAGTTTCAGTATAAACAGGTTTAATGCAATAAGCCATAAGTGTGTTTTCTGCATATTCTTTTTTTGAGAAGTCAGTTTTTGCCAGGAATTTTTGTGTTGTTCAACTTTTACTGTGGTTTAAGAAACAGGAAGTATGTCTTGCGAAAATCTAACAACGAACGGACCGCAGCTGAAATTGAGCTGAGAATGAAAACAAACAGATGACAAACAGATGTTAAGTAGCAAAATATATATTTTTGTGCTGATGTCGCAAAAATGTCTTAAAAGTTGAATGTCTTGAATGCATATATAAAAGTCTAAAGTATTTAGCCAGAATAAACAACTACTAGAATAAAACAAAAATGAAACAGAATAATAAGAAATACAAATAATAATAATAATAATAATAATAATAATAATAATAATAATAATTTAAAAAAAGCATTTCCCAGTGTTCAGGCCAAAGCTTAACCTCACTTTGTGATACAGGCCACAGCTCAAGCTCTTATCTCTGACTCTCCACTGGAAAACTTAAAAAATAAAACAGTGTTATCTTTTGCATCACTGGTTGTAATTTAAACATTTTTCTCTGCTCTTGCAGTCATGGAAATAAGGAAGTGTTCTCGTGTCAAGGCATCCAGCTGGCTGTGGACTGGTTCTTGGAGCGAGGTCACCGTGACATCACTGTTTTTGTTCCCGCCTGGAGAAAGGAGCAGTCGCGACCTGACGCTCTCATCACAGGTAACAGCTGCTGTAGCTTTTGAAGGAATGTGTCTAAGTCCTCTGCTGTGGCGGGGATTTCTTCTTCTTCTTCTTCTTATCAACTTTGTCTTGTCCTTTTTTGAAGTTTAACTGTTGACCCTCTTTTCTTCAGACCAAGAGATCCTGCGGCGACTAGAGAAGGAGAAGATCCTGGTCTTCACACCGTCTCGCCGCGTGCAGGGGCGCCGCGTGGTCTGCTACGATGACCGCTTCATCGTCAAACTGGCCTACGAGTCGGACGGCATCATTGTTTCCAACGACAACTACCGTGACCTAGCCAATGAGAAGCCAGAGTGGAAGAAATTCATTGATGAGCGTCTGCTGATGTACTCCTTTGTAAATGACAAGTAAGTGACTGATGTCGAAGGAGAACGAGTTCCACTGGAGAGAAGGAAAATAAAACTGTAAGATTATAGCAAACTGACACATGGCAGAAGGGAAATGCTTTAATTTCAAAAGCTTTAACTTAGTGACCCAGAAATGACTTCATCCAGTGTGTGTCCGAAAGTTTTGAAGGGAAATTATCTGAGGATGTCTTATTTACTTATCAGACACTTTCAGTTCCTCACCACTGTTCTTTTGATCTTTATTACTTCTCTTCATGTTTGCCCCAGCGATCAAATCCCCTGTGTATACGCTAGACACCACCTTCTTCAGGTTTTGTATTGTCTAAATGATCTTTTGTCACGGGGATGTTTTACAGACTTGTCCTCTGTAGAAGACCTGTTGGTTTGTTACCTATTGGTGCTTCTGTTGTTGCTCTGTCAGCTTAACGCCTAAAATGCAAATGTTATTGTTCTTACAGTTTAAACAAACTGTAGAGCCTCTGCAGTAACTTCATATTTGAATAAACTGTAAAAACTAGCACACACATCTGTTGTAATCCAACAATATGACGCAAGCACCTTCAGATTCCTCACTGCAGAGCATCACTGATGTAGGATAAAAAAAGAGAGACTCAAGTTGCTTTTTTAAGAACCCTAATTTGGGATTAACAAAAGTTTTAATCTATTAACTGTGTATTTAGATTCATGCCACCAGATGACCCACTGGGACGCCATGGGCCCAGTCTGGAGAACTTTCTGAGGAAGAGGCCTGTTATTCCTGAACACAGGAAGCAGCCATGCCCATATGGTAAAACATGCTTTTATATACTCTGCTGTTCTGTCTTTCAAAAACCTGTAATAGTTTGACTTCTGTGACTTGTGCTTTAATACAAGATAAAAATGATATAAATACGATCCACTAACCAAGATGTCACAAAACATTTTCTTCCCTGCATGTTACTAAGAAACACTTTTCTTCTTTCCTCCTTTAGGGAAGAAGTGCACATATGGTCACAAGTGCAAGTTTTACCACCCTGAAAGGGGCAGCCAGCCCCAGCGTGCCGTGGCTGATGAGCTCCGTGCCAGTGCCAAAATTTCATCAGTAGCTTCCAGAGGCCTGCTGGAAGACGCCCTGATGATGAAGAGCCAAAGTTCTGGTCAAGGAACGGCTGAGGCCGAGCCGAGTCGGGGAACTCCAAAGAAACAGCCAAACCCCAGCCCTCGAAGCTCCTTCAGCGACCTCCTGGAGGACCGGCTCCGGGTCCAGTCCAAAGTGGAAGGACGCAGGGGAAGCAACAGCAGCAGCAGCAGCAGCTGCAGCAGCAGCTTTCTGGGGCATCCTGCTCCGGGGGGGCCCCCTTCATCGGGAAACCTGGACCCATGGGAGCACCCCGGGGGAGGTGGTGGGGCCAGTTTCAGGGTTGCTGGAGCCTCGGGACCAAGCCAGGCTGACACTTTCCACAGATGCGAGTCTCCAGAGCCGGGCTACAGTTCGCTGGTGAAGGCCTACTCCAGCCTCAGTCTGGTGGTCCCACAGAGTCCTGAATGCTTCTTCCCAGCCGACCTGCGAGCTGGATCGCTGCCGTCAGACTGTAGCAGTGAAGGCAGCGTCAGCTCCGACTCCTTCTCCCCTGACCCTCTGTTAGACGATGGGCTCAAGTGCCACCATCACCACCACCATCCTCATCACCATCACCACTGCTCCGGCCAGTACAACCATCCTGCGAGCCGTGTCCCCCCTGGACTGGGCCAGTATGCTCCTCACGGCTATCCCGTTCCTCAAGCACTGCAGAGACCACATGGTTTTGGCCTGAAAAGCCCTTCACCTCCTGTGACCTCTCATGCCTCTCCACATCCTTTCAAACCGCCTTCAGCCTACATCCCTCCCCACCTTCAGCATCCATCGCTGAGCGGTTTCCCGGGGGAATTCCCAGCTCGCCCACAGTGCCCACCCCAACCGCCCCCTGCTCACTCCCACTCTCGGAGCTCTCCCCTGGGCCGCCATCTGATGGGTTCCCTTTGGCAGGAAGGTGGCCTCCAGGACTCCCGAGTGTACGAAGGGTCGCCGCTTCATTCCAGAAGAAACTACGCCGGGCTAAACCAACAACCACAGCATCAGACAAACTGGGAGCCCCGATACCAGCAGTCCCCTAAGCCTTGCTACGATCTGTTCACCTTCCAGAGCCATCCAGAAGTCCACGAGAAGGATCGGCACCCTCTCTGGGGCAGGCAGGCCCACTCATCACCCCGTGGCCTTTCAACATCAAGTCTTCCTCCGCTCCCGCAGCTTTCCCTTCCGTCCATCACTCCCCACAAAAGCCACCTGCCCTCACTGCCCCAGCACCAGGAGCCCCCCGCCTTGGGTCGATACCAGGACCTCAGAGAGAGGATGTTTGTTAACTTGTGTTGCATTTTCCCTACAGATCTGGTGAGGATGGTGATGGCCAGACACCCTCACGTGATGGATCCTCAGGAGCTCGCAGCTGCAATTTTATTGGAGAAATCGCAGCACGGGTCTTGAATGTAGCCGGAGGGTGAAGTTACAGCTTCATCTTAACCGGGCTCACCTCTGCAGATGTATCTCCTGCGATTATCTTCATGATTGACGTCAGGTTATGAACACACACAAACCAAAACCACAAGATATACGGCTCCTCGAGCTGTTAATGGACTGCTAATTTTCACTGCAGGGAAGTTGTCTCATTACTTTTAATGGTATTTTTTGTAAAGGGAAATCCTAAAAATTGCCATATTTTTCCATGAATATACCTGCTATTTCAGCACTTAAGATCAGGAAAGGTTGGGGTTTAATGTGCATGTCTAAACTTTTTTTGTCAAGACACTGGTGTGTTTAGGGAGACTTTTAATGTGTGTAAAGGGTGACAGTGTTGTTCATTTGAAATTAATTTATTTGTTACATTTTAAGTTATTTAAAATTATTCTGTTTTTGGCACTTTTTGTTGTTCCTGTCTTTTTTATTTTTTTATTTTATTTTATTTTTTCTGGGAGGGGCAATCATATCAGGGTATAAGTACTGCTCAAATCCGTAAGTTCCAGCTGAGTGAAATTGTCACTGAGATGACAACATGGAGTTATGTAAAAAATAACAAAACAAACAAAAGAGTCAATTGTAAAATTTCACTGCCACATTGCAAAAAAAAAAAAAAAAAAAAACCCCATTCCTACTGCATTTAATGTTCAAATTATCTCAACGGACGGATCGAGGGTTTCTCTAACAGGTGGCAGATCAGATGCTGTGGTGACATTTTGTGGATTTCCCCCCAAGGGGAAGTGAAACTCTGCGGCACCCGCGAGAGAAGATCGCAAAAACTCCACCCGAAAACCCCGAGCGGCTGTTTACTTATGAATGACAGTTTATTTCCTTTGCTAGGTTCTGTCAGCTGACTTCACAGTTCATCAGCTTTCAGTACTGATTTTTTTCATAACCCACCCCCTGTTCTTTTCCCTCTTTTAACCGCATGAAATTTCTAAGTCATATGAAGGTGACTGCTGTTGAGAGCATCGCCGGAAATGTTTAGGTGGAAGTGTTGGTTTTATTTTTAATTTTAATGTGAAATGTATGTTAATTTATTATTTCTTTTTTAATGTGTGTGTGTATGTGTGTGTGTTGCGCGAGACACAGGGTCTCCTTTGACAGAGGGTTCGGCTGCCTCACACGGGGGAGGGGGGGGTGACTTTAATGTACCCTTCTGTTAAATACACAGAGATCCACAAGCTTTGCAGTATGAGACAGGAACAGTCTGGCAAGAGTTGGGAAACACCTTCTTATCTTCTGTTACCAATATCATGACAGGGATCACCAATAGATATTTTAGTAGTTTTTAGTTCTACAAACTTTTCTTAAAGGCACTAATAATCTCATTGGTTAAATTAAAACTCAGCGGTTTGGTGAAGAAACATCAGATTTAAAGAGGAGATACTGATAACTTATTAATGTTCTGTTCTACAACTAAAGGTTATTTTCATTATCAGTTTATTGATCAATTCATCATAAAATCTATACAATGTCAAATCATAGTAAAAATACTAAATTAAAATAATCAAATAGCTTGTTTTATCCAACAAAAATTAATTATTATAATTAATTTTGTAGTATCAGTATATATATTTTCTCTCTTTTTGTTTGCCTTCTCTTTCAAAGTATTTTAACTTGTCTTCTCTCAATGTAAAGCACTTTGAGCTGCGTTTTCTGTATGAAATAATAATAATAATAATAATAATAATAATAATAATAATGTTATTTTCTACTATTATTATCTCCACCAATGGGATTGTTGTAAATGCTCGAGGAACTGTTTGTAAAGCCAAAACTCTTGCCTGGTCGGCACAATATCTAGTAGCCAGATGTCGCCTCTCTTTGTTGATACAAATTGTATCCTATAAACTTTTTTAAGATCATTGTTTTATATGAGAATATTTAAACAAAAAAAAATATTTCGAGTTGAATATTTTGAGTATTTGTGGCAGACTTTGTCACCTTTGGTACTTAGCCTTTATTTATATGAGGGGGGCTTTTTATTCCCTTTTTATTTCCAAGTGCAGGGAAGAGAATGTCTCGATGCACTTTTTGGAAACAGTTGTTTATATATATCAAAGCATGGTACTGTGTAGCTCAGATATTATGAGACCTCGAACACCGGTTTGGGTTTGGTGGATGAGTCGATTCAAAGCACGGTGAAAAATACGCGCAGTATGATGCAGAAATTTACCAGGTTTAAAAAGGTGCTATATATTAAAAGGTGTGTTTATGAGACATATTGAAGCTTCTTCGCGCCATACTGCACCTAAGAACAGTATTTCCTCAGAGCACTGTCAGAGCCGAGATACACTGTGAGCATTAGTGCAGTAAAAAGAGACAGCTTTATAATAAGTTTGCCTCAAAGCTTTTCAAATTTGCACCTCAGGCTCCAAATGTTTAATGACACCCTCGCCAGGAATCTAAACACCGTAACCACTCTTTCTCCTTTATTTTCACAAAGCTCTCTCTCTCTCTCTCTCTCTCTCTCTCTCTCTCTCTCTCTCTCTCTCTCTCTCTCTCTCTCTCTCTCTCTCTCTCTCTCTCTCTCTCTGAAAACTTTTCTCTAATCGGGCCGTGCTGTGATCTGAAAGGTGTTAATCTCAGGAACAAGAGCTCAGCCATCACGCAGTTAAACAGTCAGTTGAATTATTGTCCTGACACTGATGTGACTCAGTCATCACTGAGCTGCTCTCAACCTGCTGGTCTGGCACCGTGTGCTAGTGTTTGCCACAGGGTTGAAAGGTGTTGTGTTAACATTCTTGTGGATATTAAAATAAACATATTTAGTGTGCGAGGGCAAAAACTATTTTTCTACTGAACTTGTTAAAGAGCTATTTTTACAGCGTACAGGTTAGCTGTTTGTTTTGTTAGCAATGTACACACCAAATGTGTGTGTGCTGTGTAAGTGGACCGACCTCAGGTCTGCATTCCAGTTCTCTTTGTAATTCCTCTGCAGTTTGTTGCCTGCTCTCCGTGCATGTGTGTGTTTTCAGGAAGTGGAGCGCTGTCTGAAATATTTGAAGTGTTTGCCTTTAACTTTAACTTTAACGCCTTAGCAGCGAAGATCCACTGGCACGTGTGGCAGGAAGCTTCCTCGTTAGCGAGGGGACTGTGTGCAGGCACAGGTGTTACTCGTGATGTTAATGATGCCCTGACACTGAAAAGCAGCTTCATGGAATTCAAGTTTAATTATTTTTTTTACCCCTGTAGTTTTTTTTTGACGTGTCAATTTGGCGTCAGTGAAAAAGGCGTCACGAGTTCACAAGTTCAGCAAAGCTGCACTTCAGCTTTGTTTGTACCTGTTCCTCAAGGTCGTCTAAAACCGCAGTAAAAACCTAGTAAAAGTCGAGGCTTTCCCACCACTACATCACCTTCTAATTATTTAATTATTTATTTATTTATTTATTTTTTGGCAGAGTATCACAGAGCTTTTGGACAAATTAAGTAAAAACATATCATCTTTCGGTAAAGGTCAATCCTGTGCTGCCAGCTCTCCCACAATGTCCCATAGAAACTGAATTGGGGGGGGGGGCTTCAATCCAGCTGTTTTATCAAAAGGTCCCTGTTTGTCGCAGTTCGTCCCCACCTTTATTTCTAATGTGCTTTAATACAGCTTCGTTTCTGCTACAGAAACGATCGAAGTGCTGCCTCTTCAGGGACCAAAGCCACGTAAAAGGCTGTTTATTGCTTTCCAATGTTTCCCCTTGCTCAGGTCGATGGCGGTTATATTAAACCAAATAAAAATTTTAAAAAAAAGTAAAAAATTAAAAAAAAGAATTATCAAATAAAAATATTTTACCACTGCTGCTGTTTCAATGTGCAGACGAAGAGTTTGATTCCAAACGATGGTCCAAGGGCAGGGTGCCGAAAACCCAAAGCTGTCATATAAGCACCTGAGGCTGATTCATAAGGTGTATTAATTAAAGCCAAGTCAAATTGTGTTGTGTATCTATTTTAATTTTTAGCATAATGTGCAATGCTAACAAAAGGTGTTGCTTTAAGGTGATATGTGAATTTGAAAGTTTTCTATGTGCAGCCAAAATAAATGATGCATTTTTAGAAAAAGAAAAATTTACTTCTAATGAAATCGGTTGAAACATCTTTCCCTAAAACGAATTTTAATTGTGTCTTTGTTTGTCATTTTTCCTGTTATCGTGTGAACGTGTCATTTTCAGAGTGGGTCTCTTTACGCTGCAGGGTCGGGGGAACTCAATGAAACCTAAAACACACCTGTCATACCTACAGAACCTGGGAAACTGTGCTGTTGTGAACTGACTGTTCTTGTGTGTGATGTTAAAGTGAGCAATAAAAGCCCTTCTCAAGCTTTCATGGATTGTTTGGTCCTTGTGAGTTTCCTGACTGTGACTTCAGACACAGTGTGTGCAAGACGTTTTGGGTTTGACACTGAAGGCCACACGTGGAAGTTACTGTGGTTCAACATTATGTAGATGGATGAGACACATTACGGGATTTAGATAGAAGATAAATAGATATATAAAAGATAAATCCAAATAGAAATTATAATTTTTTTTTTTTTTTTTTTTTTTTTTACAAATGCTTAAAAAAGAGTCTCCATATAAGTGAAAACAACAATTTTGCATCAATGTTTAATATATTTTTAACTGATTGTTATTGATTGAATTGTTTGAACCTCTTCACGCCTGAGTGCAAAAGTGAAGATTTATATTATATAGATATATATTTCTATTTAACAAATAAATAATATAAATTCTTCCTAACAAACCACAATGGTCTCTATTTTACATAACTAATATTATTTTAAAAGGTTGATTACAATAACTTGTTTTACCAACATGTTGCCATCTGTTGTGTGTGAATGAGTGAATGAGTTTGTTATTTCAAAGGTTCTTCAGCTGTTTTCTTTTTTTCATTAACCTTCATATAACCTTGCAAGTAATTAAAAACAAATACTAATTTCGAACGGCAGCCAGCTGTCAGTCAGGAGCAGTGAAGTGTGTCTGTGTGAGAGATCCAAAACAGTGTTACCTAATCTTTTTCAAACGTCTTCTCGTTATTAAAAAAATAGTAGCTGGAGTTGTTTATTGCTGTTTACCAGGGTAACCAACTGTCTCGCTCAGATGCCCTCACGCTAACGTCTCAGGTCCCCCTCCTTTATGAAAAACAAAGTTATAGAGGTTAAAAAGGGTTTTCTCTGCACACATTTACCAGAAATGAGAAACTGGCTCTACGTTGCAAATTCAGACTCTCATTTTTAGTTTTATACACAGTACGTACGTCATGTACGTCTGACGCAACATCCTCTGTCAATAAATCCAGCTGCACTGGCTCTAATCTCAGTCAGGACTCTTCAGATCATACTGTAGCTTCATAGTTGGAAATATAAATTCATTCTTTATTGTGGGGCAAAATATATATTTGAACAAACGTCTCAGTGGATGGAGGACGCCAGCACAGTTAGCGTTAAAAACAAGCAGATTGAGTTTGCATACGTGTTTGCTCAGAGCGAGCTTCAGCAAACCGACAGCCATTCAAGAAGATAAATTAGCTGATGTAACATGAACAGATCAATGATAGCAGAACGGAACAGGCTAACTTCCCCTACACACGAACAAAAGGTAAAACTAGATAGAAGGGAAATGAGACGAATAAGGCGTTTCCTTTTTTTTCTTTTTTTTTTAAACAAATGAATTAAATTGTTCAACTGATGACAAAAGAATAAAAGTAAGGTACAGATATTAAAGCTTTACGGACAAGTGTGCCAGCAACATCAAAAAGCTACAAATGGCCATTTTTATTTTGTTGAGTAAAAGCAACGATATCAGCCAATTCTGTCCCGTCTCACTTCGTCTACCGGTCCTGTTGCTGTTTAATTATCATACATGCAAGCATTAATATTGTCAATATTGTACAAGGGAGGAGTCCACGTTTGACAGGATATGTTGCTTGCTATTTTTCCAACAGATTAAAAGACATGTGCTTTGTTTGGGGGGGGGGGGAGCTCTAAAAAGCAGGTAGCAGTGTGATTGGCCAACCGCTGCTTGGCAGAGCTTTGGCGAGGCTGAAGCTACAAAGCCCGTCAGCTGGTCTTTCTCCTGATAGAACAAGAGCAGGTGTTCCTGCGGTGGCGGCAGGTTTTTGGGCTTTACAAGGAAAGTGAGGCGTTGACATGGCAACGAGACTAACTGTCCCTCTCCATCGTTGTGTCCGCCCTTCACCCCGCCTCACATGGACTCAAACTCGTCAATGCGCTGCTTGGTGTTACCCTGGCGGATCTGGCGCAGGGTTTTGTACTTGTCTCTTCCCGCCTTGACGTTCTCGGCGTGCAGCATGTCGTTCTGCGTTTTCTTAGTGTCGTCACGGGCCTGGGCCAACTCCGAGCTCAGAGCCTGGACGGGAGAGAGAGGCAGAGAGAAGGGTGATGAGAGCTAGTACAAAAAAAACTACATCATCCTCATCCTCTACATTTCAGCGAGGGTTGTGTCAGCATCACATTTCAAATGAATTTAATTGAATGTAGCAGCTACATTAAACACAGCTTAGTGTAAATCCAATTTTATCATGTAAAAACTTTCATTCAAGCATCCCTTTAAGACAAATAGCAACATTTCTACAAATCTTAACAACGAATTTATAACAAATGTCACGTTGAAAACCTCCTGCGGCTGCATACGTTTGGATTTCTAGCAAGTTTTTAAAGTTTGAAATTTTGATTCAGCCTCTGTTTTAATAAAAACTGGAGCAAAAACTGATGATTCTTTAACATTTGTTAAAATGGGAGCACTGACATCGATGGAATAAATGTGACACTATGAGGAGCAGGGGCCGACAGAATGCCTGAAATATATACAACAATAAAAATAATAATACTTTTTGATGTATTTATCGTGATCCGCCAATTTTATGACTACTTTCAGTTTCAGTCTTTTACATGAAACAAAACTCCTCCCGTGTAATTAAAGAAACACTTCAGGGCCTCGTAACGATAATTTATCCTGGAGTGGGAGGAAGTCTCAGTGACCCTCATACCTGAGGCAATACCACAAAAATAAAAACATTTGTCAAAAGGTGACAGCTTGTCATGAGCTGACTGTGTTTGTTTTGTGGTCTGGTCCCAACATGCACGAGTTCTGAAAAGTATTTCACAGATGAAACAGAGCGTTGCTGTTGTTGTTAGCGAAGAGAGGTCATCAGTTCTGAATCATTTCAGAAATCAACAGCGTGTCAGTCTTTGTGCAACTGTCACTGGAGCATCAACACACAAGAGTTTGGAGCATCTGCTGTGCATTAAAAACATATATTTATCATTTGAAATAAACAGAATTTGTTCCTGAACAGATATTCTGTCTTTCCAAACTAAAAATACTTAGACAAGTGAATAATGTCGGTATTATATGTTCTCAAAAGGAAAAGGAAAGAAGTGTTTGTGATATGTTTGTGAGCAGCAGTCTGCAGCAGCAAAACATTATTTGTACTGTGGAGTTTTATAGTAATTTCACTTGTCTACCTGCTGCAGTGAATCACATGTTAATACTGATGTTTTATAGGTCGTCTCCTCCCTCTTGCACCGCTGCTCTACCTGTAGCTGTTTCTTGACTCGTTCGTTCTTCTGCGCCTCGGTGATGCGTTCCTCCTCGCTGCGGTGGCTGGTGACGCCATCGCTGAGCAGCTCGGCGCTCGCCTCGGCGTTCGTTTCGTCGTGCTCGTCGTGCTCGGGCGCCGGCGGAGACGTCATGGCCGTCTTCAGCTCCTCCCTGGTCTTCTCCAGGTCGTCCTGTGCCGACAGAGCCTGGAGAAAACACATGAAGACTTACAGAGAGAAGCAGCCACCGACAGATGCACTCACATAAACACATCAACACTCGCAGGTTTCTCTCTTTGAACTCTTTTACACAAGAATAAAATTGAATTAATCTTTTTTTGAATGCATGAAAATTGTGTAATCTTCATTTTCAGTCTGAACACAGACACTTTCCTTTTGTAAACCCGATGTATGAAGTACAGTTTGCAGTGTGCATGACATTTTCAGGTTTCTATTCTTCACTGCTCCATGTTTCGGTTATTTGTCAGGTCGACAAAACAAATTCACCTTAATGTCTCTTTATACTAGAAATGTTTCAAGTTACAATTTTACCTCTACACTTCCAATGTTTCCTCTGTCCAGACACAGACATCAGCATATACGTACTGTTTAGTATATGCTAATTAGTCGGGAACTGTTTCATGTAATTGTAATAGTCTACTACACTAAAATAATATAAACTAAAAAGAATATGTAAGTTTAAATCTTTTGTTTCCTGCTGCCAGAGGACACTGCTCCAGGTCAGCTACAGGTTCCTCTGGAGGTGAGGTTAACAGACAGTGGCAGAGGAGAATGGAAAGTTGCTCATTATTCTGCAGATCAACCAGTTTCTACATTTCTAAAAGCACAGCGTTTGCACATGATATTATAATGTGTCCAGTTTTATTTGTTTACTCTTCCCTTTTTTCTAACCGACGGGAGTGTCCAGTTTCCTCTGCACTGCAGAGGTGGGTGTGAGGTAACGTTCCTGTTCCATTTTTAATCTGCGGACACCATGACCAGTCAGAGGGAATCACAAGTGCAGTGACACACACACAAAAAACCTGATCCCAAACTGGCTTCCCACACAGGCAAGTTGCCATGTGTCCGATGGAGCTCTACTTTGTGGCACTGGTTCAGGGCTGAGGTCAGCTGGGCGCCACATAATGAACTTTTTACATATATTTTTAGTCTTGTTTCATTTATTCATCCAATCAATTGTTTCTTAGATTAAAAGACAAATTTCCATATTTTGTATTCAAAAATAAAAAGCAGAGAATAATGAGCCCAAACACATAAACACGACACACAAACGAGAGTAACACTCACTTTGTGTTGCCATTCTGTTGCTTCCTCTTCTTTTTTCCTCTTGGCCTCTTCAAGCAGAGCGATTTTGGCCGTGAACTCCGCTAACTCAGCAGCCTATCAAAAATAAAAACACATTCCAGTAAAAGTGACCAAACCGACCCCAGTGTCGATGTCCAAAAACCCAAACTTACAATATCCGCAATTTACAAAAACGTGGCACAGTCAGAATTAACAACTTCTCATATTTAAGAAGCTGGTAGCTGAAATGATGTCTCTGTGGAAATCACAGTTCAGGGTTAAAAACAAACTAAATGTATGATTCTCTAAACAAAAAGGACTTTAGTAAAAGAATAAATGTGTGGAAGCAGCTTCTGTGGTTGATAGGTGAGTGCAGGTACCAGCTGTTCGTGGTTCTTCATCTGGTCGGCGGCCTGTTGAGCCAGCGATGCCTTGGCCTCCTCCGCCGCCTGCCTGTCCCTCTCCAAACGCTCCGC
The DNA here is from genome assembly GCF_002814215.2 of Seriola lalandi dorsalis. Classification (NCBI taxonomy): domain Eukaryota; kingdom Metazoa; phylum Chordata; class Actinopteri; order Carangiformes; family Carangidae; genus Seriola; species Seriola lalandi. Next base: position 70,765 of record NW_019523012.1, on the reverse strand, counting down.
CTCCTCCTTCGCCCGCTTCCTCTCCTGCTCCAGCTCCAGCGCTTTCCGAGTCTGCTCCTCCAGCTCTGCGAGCGCACACGTTACAAAAAAAAAAAGAAAAGTCGTTATGCACCATCTTTAACCCGTGAGACTGTGTGAGCAGTGATGGACTAAAGAATGATCCTAAAGCCACACATTCACACACACACACACACACACACACACACACACACACACACACAGCTGGTGCTTCTGAAGAACATCATGTTACTTCAATCAACTCCCCGAGTCAGAAGATCGGTTAATGACATTCTGCATAACGATATATATTGAATTTGATAAACTAATCCCAGTGAATTTGCCAAGATAAAACTGTGAGATGTGCAACATTTTTTTATATTCTATCTTTTCTTTTTCTTTTTTTTGTATATTGGGAGCATTTCCTTACATACAGTAAACAAAGCTGTTCATACATGAGCAGATAAATGCAGGATAAGTGGGATTTATAATTATTAATTGTGTGGAGGAGTGTGTGTGTGCATGTTATATTAAGACTGACCTTCTTGTGCACACGGGCAGCTCGCAGGTTTAGGACTCGGATCTTAAACGTGCTTTGATTTGTTTCCACATGAAGATTTTAAACATTAAACGTTGTGGAGTCGAGGCTTGAAAACTACTTATCTTATCTTCCATCTCTTTGTAACATGTTCCTTTTATGACAAGGCTCACCATGATGAACCAGCAGGATTTATGTGAAGCTGTAAAATTACAACCTGCTGCTGCTGCCTGAGGCTACACCCCCCTCCACCCCTCCACCCCCTAAAGCTTCCACTTTATGCAAATTCACAGAAATGGGAGATAAGATATCTGGTTTCACACAAGCATCTATCGGACCGTGTTTTCTAGCCTGACATCACACGTCGCTGCTGTGCAAGTTATCTCTCGTAAAGCCGGTGAACCAGCTGCAGTCTGTGAACACTAAACACTGAGCTGACAGGGTCAACAGGTGGAGGGAAGACAAGCCAGCAGGGTTATTCAGTTAGGGATTTATAAACTGGTCTTTATGCTCAGTTCTGCATTTTTTTTTTACTTCAATTTCGTTGTAAAAATTTCAGACTTTTTGTGATTATTCATGAAACATTCAGAGGCTCATACCGGATCAGGTTTCATGTAGGTGTCACATTCAGGTTTTTGATACTAATGCAAATACGATATCTGAGTTTCAGTTACAGATTCCTAAACTGTTTTTGAAACTTTGACAAAATATGACAATACCTCTGTGTAAAAACTGATTTTTCATTTGACAGAAGAAGCCGAAGTTGTGAAATGTTCAACGTTGCCTAAACACAAGCAGCTGTAGAAGAACATAACACACTAGATTGTTATTTAGAATTATTAAGAATTATCCGATCAAAGAAGAAGTAAAGGAAACTATGATGTGTTTTAAACAGCCTGTGAAGCCAAAGGCAAATTTCCACGTCTGTGAATAATAAAGAATATTATTATTATTGAACCATGAATCTGGCAAAACATTTAACTTTCAACACTTGACTGTTTTTTATACGAGATTCTATTCATTTGAGTTGGTACCAAAATCACTTGGAGGCAATATCACAACTGATTTATGGCCAAAGCTCCAGCTCAAGTTAAACCAGTATGATCCTTCAACCTTTGAGAAAATCCTCAACACTTACAACAAAATGTTATTTTTCAGTTTGGGAAGATTAAAGAAAACAGAAAATCTTCTTTGCCTCAGACTTCAGCATCTGACTTTGAGCAGTGTTTGTGTGTGAACTTCTCTAAATGCATTTCTCTTGCATGGCAGGTGAGTGGACGCAGGGTGAGGAGGACGGGCGCACCTTTCTGAGCTCTCTGCGTCTGCTCCTCGATCTGCCTCAGCCTCTCCATCAGCTCGTCCTTCTCTCGCTCTATCCGCTCCTTCTCCTTCTCCGCCAGCTCGCGCTTCTTCTTCTCGTTCTCCAGCTGCGCTCTGTTGACACAACACAGGAAGCAACCATCACACCGACTCGTCAGCTGATCGTTAGGAGTTATAGTCGACAAGAAATGTATTAAGAAGAAACACTGGTTTTCACTCTGTTGTGTTTTGGACGTTGTGTTTGTGTGAATGTCGTTTGTTTGACGATGTTTTTACAGTATAAGTTTTGTGTGCCACTGTGTCGTTGCCTTGGTAATACGCCTCCATTAATTCAGGAGGCGGAGCCCCGGAAGGAACATGGGGTGGGTGGGGTGGGGTGGGGGGGGTGCATTTGTTCTGCTGGTGAGTTCAAATATAATCAGTCTTCCTCCAGAATCACTTACTCCGCCTTTAAAAACTTCACAAGTCAATAGGAGGCATACACACCCTATCCACGCACAAACAAACAATCAACAAACACACAAGTTAAAGCAGCAGTTTCCACGGCGACAGCAGCCCACGCCAATGACATTTAAAAACAGACCCCAGATCCTATTTGTATTCTGCGTGCTGCGTTCACTGCTCTTTGATGTGTTTTTGTGCAGCACAACATCACATCTATAACAAATGTATTAAGCTGATTACAGTAACAACAGTAACTGCAGCTCCAGCCCTGCAGCCGAGGAGCGTGTGCATGATTTCTTTTAACGCAGCACTGCCCCCTATTGATCACAAAGCTTTATCAATGATTGTCCACTTCAAACATCAGCTGACAATTGTTCAATCAATCAAAACACCATGGAGGCCACTGCACGCTGGATATGGGCGTGTTAGGACGAGCACTGACATGTGACCCTACACGCAATCAAACGTTTAACATCTTCACTGACTGGAAAATTACTCCATCAAGTGAATTAATTATTCAGTAAATGAAAAATACATATTTATATTTGCTGTAGACCAAGTAAGGGACAAACAATAAACAACCATTTTAAGCTGCAAAGTAACTGATCTGCGAGTCTCTGGTCGTGCATATGACCCTTTAATGAAGTAAATTAGATTTTAGCGAATTCTTAAAATTCTTGATTTGCATTGGTGACACTGATTTAATGGTTGCAGATATTTGATTTTAAAAGTAAGATTTACAGGAATGGACGAAAGGCGGTGTTTCTAGACCAACTTAAAGTCCTGAAAAAGGAAAAGTAGCACGGTCCGTACCTCTCCATCTGTTTGTGGTGCTTTTCCTCTCTGGCCTGGGCCTTCATCTGCTGCACCTCGATGGTGTCGGGCTTCCTCCTCCTCATGTACAGCTCATGGTTTCCCATACACAACGCCAGGATGCGCTTGTTGATCCGCAACCGAGGGGCGTAGAACACAAAATCCTGGAGAAAGCACAGAGGGAGGTTATGGGAGGATTCGTGCACAGAGACGTTTTACCCCTTATCACCAATCACACATCGACTCCAACACTCACGGGAGCTTTCTTGTCGATGGGCTTGATGACAAACTTCTTGTCGTTGAAGGAGATGTTCCTGATCTCGCTCCAGGGGAAGCCGATCTTTGGAGACAACCTGAGCAGGAAGTGAGATTTTTAATTTAACAAGTTAAATTAATGATTAAGTAAACTCTAGGACATGTGCATTCTTTTAAAGTTTCAAAAATTATTTTAAACGTTGGTCGTCAGACTGAATATTTTTGCTTTCAGCTTGAGCATCAGCTGTGCAGTTCACCACCAAAAGAGGGCGCTGGTGTCAAACCAATGAAATCTATGGACATTGCAGGAACTGAGGAAGTTTAATGATTAAGACAAGTTTCCCCTTCATAGAAGTTTCTAAGACATTTATTCTTCCTAATAAAGTTTGGGTGTTTGGTGTTTGGTGTCACTGACAGAGGAAACTTCTCTTGTGGTTTCGTTTTCTTTCTCTTTCATTTCTGAATTTTCAGTTTTGATTATGTGCTGATCGCATCAAGATAGACCAGCGCTTCTCCGACTTCTGGCCTCACGATCCCCTGAAGTGAAGCAACGTCTACTTGTGAGAGCAGCTGCACCAAAGAGGGATTCTTCACAGATTGTACACACATTGTATACACACAGTATATATATTAAATGATGTGTGTGTGTGTGTGTGTGTGTGTGTGTGTGTGTGTGTGTGTGTGATTTGGTTACTTGTCTTCATGCTCATAGATGTTGAGCCCCAGGGCGTCGACCCCAAGCCACAGCTCTGTGCCCTTCTTGTTTTTGATTTCAAAGTAGTTGACGCCGTACATCTCCAGGTCCTGAGCGATCTTTAGATACTCCATCATTGCATCCTCCCTGCACACACACACACACACACACACACACACACACACGGATATAAAACAATAGCAAACATACACATCTGAGCATTCAGGTGTCAGTGTCTTAAAAACAGGAAATCCTCTCTGATCAGTTACACAGGGATTCCTCCCCTCACCTGAGCATGCTTCTGTGCTCCTCGTGCCAGGTCTGTATTCTGTCCTCCCACTGCTCCTTCGTCAGCTTGTGTTGCTCCAGAACTCTGCAGGACACACACAGAGGAAAGGAAACGAATAAATAATGAAATGAAATAGTAATATAATGATATGAATAATAAATACTGTCATACTACATTCTCTTTGTTAGCAAGGAAGGACCCCCATCAGGAGCAGACTTAGTCATCTTTAATACTGATATAAGAGGGTGGCCACAGCTGAGAGGGTCCATTAATCGCAGGGTTGAAGGTTCAGCCCACTGCCTCTCCATGAATGTGGTTTTCACACTTTCGCTCTGAGCACTCTGTGCCTGTGCACACTGTACCTTTGTGGCAGCAGCCGGTCGGAGGCCAGGTAGCCGGGCTTGTGAATGTCTTTGCTGTAATCTCCGTACTTGGCCTGGACAGCGTACGAGGCCAGCAGCACGGCGGTCTCCGGGGGACAGTAGTTCTCATCGTTCAGAATGGCCTCCTTCACCTGCACACACACACACACACACACACACACACACACACACACACAGTGAGTAGCAGCCCATGGTTAGAACCCCGGAGGTTCCCCAGCAGAGATGATTGAGATGCTCCGTCAACCTTTCCTGGGTAAATAAACCTCAGGGATTATACACAGAGCAGCAGCAGCGAGTCCATCTGCCGGTCTGTCAGTCCAGAGCAAAGCATCTAGAGAACCAGAGGAGGGATCGCCATCAAATTCAGTACAGGCATTAACAGAAAGTCCAGGGGATCCCCTTTATCACTGAAGGAGTTGCGGTGCTATTTTCACGGTCGCTATAAACTGCTGTGTGAAGGAGAGATCCACTGTGGACGGAGAACAGCAGCAGCTAAAGGCAATAGTAAGTATAAAAATAAAAACTTAGTTAGCATATTCATATATCTGAATCACTTTTATTCCCATGTCACCAACACATGTTTAGGTTTATTTTTATTCTCTATTGTTTTGTTTCCCCTTATTTGCTTTGGTGCTGTATGTCTGTGTCTACCTGTGTTGGACAAAAGAATTCAAAAAACAAACAAACAAAAAGGTAAAAAAGTCATCAATGAAAAACAAACAAATGAATAAATAAATAAATCATCCTCCTGCAGCGAGGTGCTCCCCCCCCCCCCCCCCCCCGTTAGCCAGTGACCTCAGCACCTGCAGGAAGAAGAGCTTCTGTGTGATCTCCTGGATCAGCTCCTCAGAAACATCCTCTGGGAAGAACTTTGCTCTGAACTTGAACTGCAGCGGATTCTCCTTCTTCACATCCTGCTGGGTCACCTGGAGAGAAAACACACCCACACACAGTGTTTCAGGCGTTAACCCTCACCCTCCGCCCGCACAGGTCCATGCGCTCGTATGTAAATATAAGTGTGAGCGTAGTCTGTGTGTTGGTTTAAAACAAGATTAAAGAAACATCTCTGTAAACAAAATGTGTTCACGGGTTTTAGGCTACTTGGATTGAAGCCTGCAGCAAACAGAATACTAAATTTACTTCTGAGGCTTTCTGGCATGATACAATCTGCAGCCACAGGAGGACGACTGTTTACTCTTTACAGGCTTTCATGACTCTAATAATGTTGTGTTTTCAACTTCTTTAATGATTAATGATTAAAAACAAAATAAAGATATAAAAAAAAGTGACAGATGTTTATTGGACAGATGTGGTTGTGTTCAGGAGTCTCTCACCTTCTTGTTGAGTTTGAGCCACGTCACGTAGCCTTTGCTGTCTGTGTACTGCAGGCCGAAGAACCACACCTCCCTTAAACCCACCGTCTTCACCACCTGGAATCAAACCAATAACTCACGGTTTACAGGATGGAAAAGTCCCTGACACCTGCAACTGGATGCTGCTGCAAAACTGTCAATCTCTGGATAAGCAATCAGTCTATACAATGAAGTGGAAGGAGAAATTTCTGACGGGCTTTGTCAGACAAAAAACTGGGAAAACTATTTCTTTTATTGACCTGGCTTTGTGAGCAGGAAACTGCCGGGTAAATGTCGTCCTCTATTCACTTCCTTTGAGTGTTTTCCCTTCACTTCTAACTGTGTCTTCCCTCCCTCCTCCCTCAGACACACTCACATGCTTTGTCATCTACAAACCATCGTTTTTACAAAGCGAGAGAGAGAGAGAAAGAGAGAGAGAGAGAGAGAGAGAGAGAGAAGCCCCTGAGGGGATGCTTACTCTGACTCTAATGTGATTTACACAGTCAATAAGACAGCACTCACTGCCACATAATTAACTCTCTCTCTCACACACACACACACACACACACACACACACACACACACACACACACACAGAAAGACATGCTCACATGAACTCATCAAGTATCAAACAATCACAGACAGAATCAAATGCAAAAAAAACACTCATCCATGAAACAACCATCCAAAATATGTTGTACAGTCAGTCACATTTCTAAAACACACACACACACACACACACACACACACACACACACACATACAGGCCTTCAGTGGGGCTGGGAATGCGGTATGCAGAGACAGCTATGCGGATGCTGAGAGCTCAGCATGCAGATTTAGAAGTGAAGCCTCAGAATGTGAGTAAACAGTTTGGGAACGTCGGCATGAGAGAGAGAGAGAGAGAGAGAGAGAGAGGGGGAAAGAGAGAGAGAGGGAGGGAGAGAGAGAGAGGGAATAACAACAGGAAAGGTAAGATAAGGAAACACAAAAGGGAGGGAAAATGTAAAATGCAGATTGCACGACTGAACAGGACTCGTCACTTTCATAAGAGATGAAAAGACTTTATAAAAGTGTGTGTGATAATGCTCCATCAAAGAGGCAGGCTTACATGTTAGTTTGATTAAAATCTTTCCTCTCTCACTTAGGCCTTCTATCACTCTGTGCGTGTGTGTGTGTGTGTGTGTGTGTGCCAGTGGGTGTGTGTGAGAGAGATTAGGGGTGTTTATATTTAGCTCGGGAGCCTCTTCATCAATGGATCCTTCTCTTCATTCATGTGAATCTGCCCCATTTAAAATTAAAACAGCTTTTCGGGCGGCGACTGAAGGCCTCTTCTTTGCACCACACATCATTATCACAGAGCTCGCCATTCACTGCTGGACATGTGACTTCCTGTATGTAACCTCCGCACAGTGCAGAGCATGTGCATATTTAAGTCATACTGTGTGTGTCCCATTTCACCCTCTTCTGAAGTTTTCCTCTTCCAAAGCCTCGTTCAATCAGTGCAGCGTACAGATGCAGCGCTCCTCCTCCTCGTCAAGTCATGATCCGCGAACAACACTCGACGTTCTTCCTTCAAGATGTCACACAGCTTCAATCGGATCATGTGCTTTCCTTTCATGCTGGCAGTCTCCTTTTCAAAGAGGGCGTATCTGTTTTATCTGCATCTATATTTAGCTCATGATGGACATATGAACCTTCACAGTGTCATCCATCACTGACGTCTATCGTTACTTCTACACCTGTTTGATCACTCACTTTTCCCCTCCTCTCTCCTCTCCATTCTCCTCTGGTGGTCAGAGGGCTCCTCAGGTCTAGGACTGCAGCTGATGATCATTGATGATCATTTTCTCTATTAATTCATCTATTGATTCTTCTTGCCTCTGTGCCGGCGAGAGTCAGGGCCGGAGTCATCATGTGTTTGGGTTTTCCGTCCGTCTCTCGTGAACGCGATACCTCAGTAACACCTTCAGGGAACGTCTTCAAATTCGGCAAAAACATTCATTTTGGAGTCAAGGATGAACTGATTAGATTTTGAAAGTGAAAGGTCAAAGGTCATGGTCATGGTGACCTAAAAAAAAAAGAAGTGACGTCTTCTGATTGAACAAAAAAGTTCTAAAACAGAAAAACAAAGCAGAAGCTGGGACCTCTGAATGTTTTTACTTGATTAATGACTAACTACTTTGGAAATTGCTGAATCCACGTTCAACCCACTGTACTCAAGTCTCAGCGGGAAAATCTACAACAAAATGAACAATTATACACATGTATTAGACGGATAAGCGATAAATGATGAAACCAGACACACACACACACACATAAACACACTTATACCAGTATAAACTGCATGAGTGTAAATATACAGATTCACCTGTACTACGCTCGCACACATGTACTATACAGCAGCAGGAGTGAGTGTGTGTGCATGTGTGTGTGTGCATGTGTGTGTGTGTGCACATCACTGGACATTTGACAGCTTGTTGCTATGACGATGCAGGGCCACAGCAAGCTGAAACATTCAGATCTGGTGAGTCAGCTGTATGTGTACGTGTGTGTGTGTGTGTGTGTGTGTGTGTGTGTGTGTGTGAGTCTGGTAGATAGAGAGGAGATAAGAACGAGAGTGGCCGAGAAAGATGGAGGTAAAAGGCTGGAGTGTGCTTCTCTCTGGTATGGAGGCTTATTAGAGGCAAAACTTCTGAATGTTATCCTGCTAAATAAACTCAGACCAGCTTCCTGTTGTCTGTGTGTTGGTGTTTGAACTGGACTCACTGGGAGCTGTGGTCTCGAACCCAGTCTGCGTCTCTGCTCCTCCTGAATGAACAAGTATTTGAGGCAATCTGGATTTTTCTTTCGTTTTTTTTATTTCTTCTCTCTGAGCTTTTCAGCCAGACCTTTATGTTTTTTGTTTTAACTTTGTTATTCATGTCTAAACGAGTCCGCAACAGTCCACCGCTGGTTCCCTCAAGTGTTTAAACGACGATAAAGATCCAACCAACAAAATAAATGGTTGGTGTGTGGGCGGAGCTGCGGGGTCGAACAGAATGTAGTTAGATAGAGTGGGAGACAGATGTGAGAGAGATGACGGCCTCATAGAACCAGAGTGGGCCACATCTCTCTCTCTCTCTCTCTCTCTCTCTCTCTCTCTCTCTCTCTCACTCTCACTCTCTCTCTCTCTGGTGTTTTATTTTTTTGCACAGTGAGCGAATATGTGTCGCGGCCCATCGGGAAAAGTCCCAGCTCTGCAGGTGGCCACTCCATCATTGCCTCATCTCAGTGTGCTACGGGCTTTACTCTACTCTCACTACGTTTCACTTTCCTTTACATTAACATCTGTCAGAAGGTGATGGAAGTTCCTACGAACACAAGAGCTCTCAGTAAAGAGAGAGAGAGAGAGAGAGAGAGAGAGAGAGAGAGAGTTGGAGCTGAGAGAGAAAAGCCTGAAGGTCAGGACATGGCCTCGGTGCCTGAGCCTGTTTGTGTGAGTGAAAACCTGTGAGTGAAAATAATAGTGTCTTTACAAGAGAAACAGAAAGCAAGCAACAGGTGTGCCCCCCCCCCCGTCTGTGTGTGTGTGTGTGTGTGTGTGTGTGTGTGTGCGTGCGCTGATGGGAAAGCAGAAGTTGACTCAGCATAAGAGGATCTGACCTGGGCCTTATTCCAGTACCACACATGCGCACGCGCACACACACACACACACACACACACACACACACACACACACACACACACACACACACACACACACAGCTACATGCTAAAGTGGTTTGGTAGGTTACTGAAACTGTGCTTCATTAGACTTTCTTAACTCCGTCAATAATCAACATCTCACAGTCTGAGGTTCATCAGTCAGCTGCCTGATGAGATCATCGATTTGACGCACGTCACTGTCAATTATAACGAGATGTTTAAAACTGCATCACCAAGAGTCTTCACCGCACGTAGCTGTGGGCATCAAGAGCAACAAATATTCCAACTGATAAATAAAATGACCACAGCAGCATAGACGCACTGCGGTGAAGCAGTCGGGTCTTGAGCCGCGGTTCTGAGAAAGATTTTACCGGCACGACTGAATACTGTGACGTTTGGACAAAAGCAAGATGAAAAATACACAAAACTACGACGTGAACACGTGGATTCGACTGAGCGAGAGAGATATACGAGGTTTCACCTGGTACAGACTGAGCTCTCTTCTTTTACCTGGCAACACTTCATTATTTATTCTGATAAGACAGGTGTGAAGACAGGTGTGTTCTGTAACTTGATCTCACAGTATAAAGCAGGAGGTGGACGAAAAAAAATCTTCTCTTTCATTTTGTCTTTCTCCTTCCAAGTCACCACGACCCCAACAAACCTTTACAGCCTGACATGAAACAACACTGAAAGCCGCTTTTTACTTGCCCA
>NW_019523012.1:52782-57782 GCF_002814215.2 Seriola lalandi dorsalis | reverse complement strand
GGAGAGGGAGAGGGAGGGTTGGAGAGGGAGAGAGGGAGACTGAGAGATGAGAAAGAGAGAGAGACTGAGAGATGAGAAGGCAGTAACAATGGTACAGTAAAAACCTGTAACCTGCCTTAGGGAAAAAAACTGCTGCATCAGTAGGTTGTGTGTGTGTTTGTGTGTGTGCATGTGTGTTTCAGAGAGAGAGAGACAAAAAGACAAAGAGGGAGAGAGAGAGAGACAGATAACGCCTGAGGTGAACAGGGCATCAATCATAAGAAGCCAGCCGTCAGAAAACACAAGCCTCACAGATTCAGCTCAACTGACCTGAGAAATACACACAAAGACCACACACACACACACACACACATTTTTGACTGATAAATGATTAACTATTTTTGATAATCAATAACCACTCAACTTTCTGTCAATCAATTGTGTGTGTGTGTGTGTGTGTGTGTGTGTGTGTACTTCTACTTATGAAAATCAAATGTGCAGTGAAGGGGAAAAGATCTTTGTTTGTGCATTTGTTCCAGATGAAGAAGAAACAGTTTGTCCAGTAGATGTTGGAAAAGTATGGGAACGCAACCATATGGTGGTCGTGTGTGTGTGTGTGTGTGTGTGTGTGTGTGTGTGTGTGTGTGTGTGTCAGACTGGCATCTGGGTGTATGTATGGGAGCGCAGCCATATGGTGGCTTTACATGTGTGTACATTACGCACACACTATACGGCATTATTCTGTTTACACGCCACTGCTTGTTACGTGTCTGTGTTCAGGCTGATAAGGTTTCCATAGAAACGCCCTTGTGGCTGATTTTAACGTAATTTTCTAAAAAGCCCCGTGGGCGTCCTGGAGAGGGATTTAAACACTTGACGGGGTGACGGGGCGAGAGGATTGACCCTCTTCAGGGGAGATATAAGCTGTTCAACAGAGACAGCAGCAAGTCAGGAGGCCGACGATGAAGCTGCAGCTCCGCTCGTTTCCACCAGCAAGTAAAGGTTGTTTAAAGTATTGATTACTCTAACGCTTCTTCTCTTGTATTAATTGATCAATCTGTTAGTCGGAGTCTAACGTGACGTCTTCCTTCACAGTGAAGGGGGCGGGGCCACAGAGAGATGAGCACAAAATGACACTAGACTTTTAAAACCTCTGAACTTTTTCATCTGATGTTGACAAAGAAATACATCTTAATGACATTTTAATATCTGACTCTCTTAAGAGCAGAGTGTCAAAGTATATAATAAATACTTACTAAAACCTACAGTGACTTTTAATTAAGAGTGGTCTCAGCACAAATAAACACTTTAGGAGAGAGGGAAGAAAAATGCAGTTGTGCACAAGCTCATCAATTTCCTTTGTGCAATGAAAGCCCCTCTAATATCATCTACTGTGGTGTGTGTGTGTGTGTGTGTGACAGAGAGCTGCATGTCTTCCAGCTGATAGCTGCAGAACGTTATCAGATAAAGCTAACGATCTAACCACAGTCCTTTTTTTCTACCGTTAACTGGAAAAAAAAAAAAAAACCTTTCTAGTCTTGTTTTTTCATTCCTCTAAGTTACTAATATTAACTTAGTTCTATTAGTGAAGATCACTATTTCCTTAATTGTGCTTCTAGTTCTACCTTTTACCAGTTGTTACTATAATAAATACATTTTAAACCACTTCTCCACAGTCGTGCTTTATGGAGGCAAACTGTCTTTATAATTAAAGAGGAAAAATAACAACCAAAAATAAATTCACCCCGTGGAGTTCAGGCTGCTGACCGTGACAAGCCTCTGCAGGCTGGGAATGAAGAATATTTCTCATAAAAGAAAAACACTAAACTGGATAAAAAGTGTTGTTCAAGTTTCAGTTGCACATTTTCCTGGACACAAAGTTTTCTCACTTGCTTCCACTTGAGCTCATGTTTACAGAAGAGGATCACAAGCACTTTGATTGGTTTTAAATTAAACTCAGGTAAGTGAATCACCTGAGTGCCTAATCTGCAGCAGAGGGACAGCATCATTATGTTTAGAGAGAAAAGCTCTGTGGTGTAAATACTGAGGAATCTGTGGTCAGTGTTTGGATCACAGCGGGAACCACATTGTTGACTCGCACTTTAAAATACACAATGAACCCATGTATATTTTACACAGAGATCCCGCAGAAGACCATTCATTATAGCTTGTTTACACTGAACCAAACAGCGCCGGCATGTAGCCTCCCGCTTCTGTGCTTTTAGAGGATCTGAGGCGTGACGTGTGACAGGCTGTTGAAAAGAGGCTCATGACTGCTGCTCCCACACAGCGCGTTACAGTGATGCTAAAAAACCTATTAGCACCTACTACAGAGATGGAGTGAGAGCCAGTGATCACTCGTCATTGTTATGCAAACCATCAACACCACCGGCTCATTCAACAACCACCATTCATGTCCCTCAGTGTAAATGTGGTGGATCAACTTTTAATCTCTCAGGTGATTGTGACTTGAAGTTAGAAATGACAAAAGCACCTCTTGAGCTCCTCTGAGATGTTGTAATTCCATATAATTATATGTTCGAGGAGAGGTTTGTTTGCTTGTTCGTGTCTTCAAGATCAAATCAAACACTCGTCTTTGTTGCAACGTATAAGGCAGAGAGAGTGAGATGTCAAACCTCACGAGTAGCGCTGTGCTATGAGGACGTTATGGTGAAGACTACATGACGCACATCAGCCAAAAAAGACTTTTCCTGATACACAATCATTAGAGACGGAACAGCTGTAAAACAGTGACTACTGAGCATCTCAAACTCCTGAAATTACTCTTTATTTGACTCATTAGGTTCAATGAACTTTGAAAGGTTGGAAGAGCTGTAGCAGTAAATGATTTTATGCCATTCATGTGTGCGGGGAGCCAACAGGAAGTGACTCAGCCCAGCCAGAGGTGGTGTAACATGGTGGCTCTCAACCTTACAAATATCTCCTTCATTAGGACTGTAAAACTGGAAGTCTGCAGGAGGATGACAAATGATTTTATGTTACGAACCCAGTGAGCAGCTTTCATAGAAATGAGTTTCCATGTGTGACTTCCACTGAAGACAATACAAACCATACAACATCAATATGGAAGAAGACGTCTCTATTACTCATACTTAAGTGCTGCTTTCCACCTTATAGGTCAATAAGATGATTTCCCTGCATCGAGTGAGTTTTTTAAATACAGATGAAAAGCTAATGACATTACTTTCTGGGAAACAAATGAATTTTCTTCGGGGAAAAGCTTCCAAGAACTGCAGGTTTAATCGACAGCGCAGCTTGTAATTGTGTTGCAGAATATTATTTAATCAACGACGCAAGAGAAGCTTTGGGATTTTAGCTGTTATAATGACAACATTATGTAGAAACTCTGGCAGTGCAACTTGTGATTTTAGCCAAATGGCTCGGGGGGAAAACGGAGCGTGTGTGTCTGTCTCAGTTTATCTGGCTGTGTTTACCAGCATCCTCCGGTGCCTCTATGTTATTCATAACAAGTAGTGACAGCTAAATAGTAGGCTAGTGCGTACAGGCAGCGGCTGCCCACGCATGCAGCCCACCTGTTGACTGTGTTTGTGTGTGTGTGTGAGAGAGACTCAGACAGCCATAATTAAAAGCTGTTGGTAGCTAAGCTGGTTAACAGAGGCTTTAGAGGCAACAGGGGCCGCGCTGCCTTCTTCACCTTTCCCTCTTTTTCCCGCCCTCATCCACTCATCTACTTAACATTTCCTCTCTGACACTCTCCTTTTTTAGTGTTCTCCACTTCTCTTTCATTCTCCACCTCTCCTCTTCTAATCCCTTCTTTTCCTGCCACTCTTCTTTTCCGCTCTCCCACTTCTCTTTTCCATTCTCGTGTCTTTAGGTCCGGACATACGCAGTGATCTGAGCATTTATTCGTCACACTTTGAGCTTGTTCTTTGTATTTTCAGGTATCGATGACGTACGAGGGACGATCCATCCCTCGGGCCTGCGTCAGGTCACGTCGTTGTTCCCTGAACTAATGCTTTTTAAAGGTATAAACACAAAGAATTACACAGTTAGCACAGCAGTTGAATAAAACAGATCCTGACGCATCTCATCTCATTATCAATGCAGTTACTGGATGACAGTTTAAAGAATAGACTCATAGAATCAGTGGCCTCGGCAGCAGAGAAGCCGCTACTTGTTATTCATGAAGTTTAATAATCATTAAATCATAGAAGTGTAAGCTTTTCCTCTGAGGTCGGCAGAGACACTCTTTATTTCAGACGTGTTTCAGCAGGGTCTCATTACTTGACTATTACTATCACCGTTAGCATTAACAGCTGTTTACTTACCAGTCCAGAGGAAACTTTTACGAGTTCAGCATCAAACTTCATTCCTTTCCTCATTAAGAGCCGTCTGTCCCGCAGTGGAGAGCAACCCTCTTCTTTTACTTCTATTTCTATCACTTCTTTTTCTTCTACTGAAGCTGGACCAGCTAGAACCGGTCCTGTCGGCATCTCATCACTTTCTGATACCGAGTCACTATAGCGTTCACTCATGGAGGATGGAGTATTATATGTGAACACAACGAGGACTGAAGCTAAACAGCTGTTAATACTAACGCTGGTTGCAGGTACTTGCATCTGTTTGGACACAAGAGCATTAGTGAGGTCCAACACTGATGTCTGGTGATCAGGCCTGGCCCTGAAGTTGGTGTTTCAAGTTCATCCTAAAGGCGTTGGATTGGAGTTGAGATCAGGGGTCCGTGAAGATCAGTCACATTCTTCCACACCATTCATTCATTTACTGTGGCAACAAGACTTCCCTGAAATTTAAACTAGCCGAATTCATGAAAAAATCAGCCCAGATCAAATGTAAAGTTGCGTCCACATACTTTTGGCCACATTGCTTTTCTATAAATCACTGTGCTATAAATCACACTGCATTCATTTTTCAAGGTTTTATCCTGATGCTTTGGCAGTGCAGCTATTTTTAATACATTCCAATGAAGCAGTGACTTGAATTTAGTTGAGGTTAGGAGAGGAGGTGGTGGTGGGGGGGTC
>NW_019523012.1:52361-52685 GCF_002814215.2 Seriola lalandi dorsalis | reverse complement strand
ACCAGCCCCTGGCCCCCAGGGATACCATCACCAGGAGGGGCAACATGTGCAAAACGCAGCGATAAATCAATAATGTACGATGTCCCACCACATCTCACACCCTGGATTAACAGGCCTGAAGATTATTCACACACACACACACACACACACACACACACACACACACACACACTGTAACAACCCATACAACACACCCTCCATTCGAGCAGAGAAACATATATTGATAAAATGAATATGTATTAACACGTGCGCATCTTTTATTCTATTATTTTAAAATCAAATATAGACAAACACAGATCTATTCTCACACGCGCGCATGCACAC
>NW_019523012.1:2542-52341 GCF_002814215.2 Seriola lalandi dorsalis | reverse complement strand
AACACACCCTCCATTCGAGCAGAGAAACATATATTGATAAAATGAATATGTATTAACACGTGCGCATCTTTTATTCTATTATTTTAAAATCAAATATAGACAAACACAGATCTATTCTCACACGCACACACACACACACACACACACACACACACACACACACACACACACACACACACACAGAGCCCCTGGGGAAACACATACACTGACCACAACATATGGGAAATCAATACATGTTTTAAATGATTCCCCAGCAGCATTTAACTCCCCGGGGTTTGTGTTGAGATTTTTTCCTGTATTGTCTCCATGTTTTCTCTCCTTTTCATTTCACCCATGTCTCCTTTCTTTGTTCCTCCTCCTCTAAAAATCATTATTTGCAAACGTAAAGGGATCAGTCTTCTTCCAGACTGCGAGGCTGCGTCCTCACTAATGTTTTCATTTTAAAACAGTGATTTAAAACGAGAAGGATCTCCTTCCAGACGAGCGTTTTAGCTCCGAATAAGAAATAAATTCAATGCCAACAAACCTGAAAACACAAATCACATGACCACCCATGTACACTGTGTATACACATGCCAGTGTAAACAGGAAGCAGATGGTCGACTCTGCAGTTGGTTAGTTGGGAGGGACAGTTATGGCATTAAAATGCTGAATTTAACTGAACAACAGCTGCTAGCAAAGACAACAAGGTCGGTAACGCCTGTAATTCCTTATCCTTGTTGCTTCCATCACTGGCAGTCGTCAATGATCAGACCCAATCAGGGAGCGGGTGTCATCGTTTCCAAAAGACTCTGGAGAGGTGTGGACGTAGCCAAGGTGATGCGTTTCAGCACTGTAGCATATGTAGCTGAGGAGCTTGCTGGTTCATTAAACGGTGACTGAAACATCCCCCGTTACTTTCTGACATCACTGTTGGCGAAGCGACATAAAGACCTGATGGTTGACCTCGACTCCAAACACTAAGATCAGGCGAGCAAATGGAAAAAAAAAAATAGACATTTACAGAAATTCAAACACTGTGTGTTCAGGGGTGTTGCTCTCTGCCCGACCCTGACCTCTGACCTCTGACCTCTCTGTGGAGAACAAGGTTTCCTACAGTTGTTGTGTAAAACTGCAGGAAAACAGGGAGACACGGAATCAAAGACAGAAAGCTCTTGTGTGGGTTTGTGGTCGGCAGTAAACGAAACGAACGAACGAAAAGTGATTAGACGACAGAAGAAGAATAATTCTCTGAAAGTCTAAATAAAGCACAAGAACCATGTATCAGCCTCAACGTCAAACCTAAGATCACGACATATATACAGTATATATATATATATATATATATATATATATACAGTATATATATATATATATATATATAAATGTGTATCATGACACAACAAACGTGCTAAACCACGTGGACATCGTAAAAATCAAAGGACTTAAGGCATTTCATCTTCTTCACTTAATTAAATCGCCTCTGTTTGTTCAACATGCACTTTCTGTTTGGCCACTGACACAGAGCCCCTTTTGTAAACACCCCCCCCCTCCTTTTTCAACAACCAGAAAGAGGTGAATACCAGGGGAAACCCATGTTGTGTTGGTGTTAGAGGTGAATGTAAACACAAAAACACCATTAAAACACAGCCTCGGGGAGGGTGGAGGTCCAGACCAAATTCACTTTTTAATGGCCGGCCTGAGGCTAACTAGCTTTATAGCCTGTCCTGCCTTTTAGGGAGACAACACAGAGTTTCTAAGACTCTTTATCTTGTGGTGGTTTACTTGCCCCACCTGCAAAAATTGTCTTTGTGTTTTTCATCCCATACGTTTCGTTGTTGTTGTTCGACATTAGCTCCAAGCTGATGGAGACGGCCCAGTTTATGTGTTCAGTGTTTACCCAGCGTGTCTGCAGGGGCCACTCGGCTTTAGCTTTTAATCCAATGTGACATTTTAGCATTTTCATGGCAAAAGCAGCCGAGGGAATGCACAGATGAAGCAGCGAAAGGGCTGATGCGTTTACTGTCCGACTGCCGGGCTTAATGTCAAAGTATGGCCTAATGTAACCGGAGTGGGAGTTCCCCTCGAGGGCAGCTTGGGTGTCACTTTTCCGGGCTTGATGTGAACAAAGTGCCTGTCACTCAGTCCTGCCCCCAAATCCTCTTTTATCCCTTTGTGTGTCTTTCTTCTTCCCTACGGTGCGTTTCAATAATCTGAGCTTTACTTCCTTCCTTCCAACTTCTCTTGTTTTGTTTTTTTTTTTTTGTTCTGACTCTTGTAAATTTTTTCCTCCATCTGTGCGTCCACATGGCTCTGCCTCTTATCTCCAGCCACAGCGTTTCTCCAACTGTTCCTCTCTGATTCAGTTTATCGACGTCTGTGGTGTTTCTCAGAGTCGATGCACTTTGCAACATGTAAGTCATGGATGTAGCGCTCTCATTCTGCAGCTTCACACAGGTATGTTATTATGTTATCATTATTTACAGCAGTTTAACATTGACCTGTGACACAAGCTCAAAATGCACTAAACACAGGCTGTTTAAAACCTCTTTTATCTTTTCCCCTCTTTTCTCCCATCCTCCATTTCTTTCACCTTCTATCTCTCTCTTCACCTCCTCCATCCTCACGCTACTTTTTTTTTTTCCAATCACATGTCCCTCATCTCTTTCCAGGAATCGGTCCTGGCCTAATTCCCCATTACTGAGATTGATGGACCAGGGGCTCAGTACAATTGCTGGCTGGCTGTAGATAACAGTGTCAGCAGCCAGCCGGCATGCACAAGCAGCAGAATTGTAAACACCCTGCGACTGCGAGCTTCCTATCCCCCGCTCAGGTTTTCACTGACCTCTATCAATCTATTTTTAGTTCATGTGAGTATTAAGTTCACAGCCTTGATTTTCTTAAATTACTAAATTGAGGCTGTTGAAATGTTGCTTCAGTTCACTTTCTCTATCGACTGAAACACATATTATTTAAAATAATCACTGCATCTGAGAACGTTAAACCTCAGTCTACCCAGCTCTGCGACACAGTTTAGATTGGAGCAGAAATATAAAGTATTTATTGATGCTACTGTTTTACAACTTCTCCTAAGCAGCAGGAAATCTTAAATAGATGAACGGGACTCCATTTTTTCTGTGTAGTCACTGTCTTTACTTTTGTTTAGAACATGTCTTGCATTAATTTAATAGCATAAGCTGAAATGTTTAAAACATCAACAGAACGTCCGACTTCAGTTTCTTGACTGTGAAACACTATGGCTCCAGACTGAGGCTTAAAACTTCTTCAGTCTCAAACTTGTCTGTGACTGAGGAGATTACTGGAGTTTACACTCCTGCTTTCAAGGTTAAAACATAATAAAAATAATATAATAGAAGGTACAATCAGCTCCACAACCATCAGAGTATAATCCTGTTATTTAAGCTGCACTGCAAACTCAGCCTGTGTATGTGTGTGTGTTTGTGTCAGAGCAACATGAAAGCTCTCAGTGTCCTTCGCTCCAAAAATAGAGCGGAGAAAGCCCTCTTTGTGTTCGCTCTTTTCAATCGACAGGACAGTTCCACAAAGTGACCGACTGTTGTGTTTCTGTGGGACTGTGCATGTGTGTGTTTTCCCAAAACTCTGTGCACTCCTGTAACAGATTACTTCTGACTGGGAGAGCCGATGACAGGCAGACTGTTTGGCCGACCGAGCCACAGCAGGTACGAGTGGCACCGAAACCGTTTCATGCTTTACTTTAGGAAAAGAAAAAGAACAATGGCTTATTTCTATGTCTTTCTTATTTATTTCTTATCAGTGCCTGAAACCTGCCCTGAACTTACAGTCAACCTCTTATTTAAGCCAAAAACCTGAGTACTATTCAATGAGGGCAAAACAGAGGGCATTGTTTGAATGCTCAGTGGTTATTGTACCTGTCTTAACTAAACTGATGATCTGAGAGTGATTGTAAGAGCTACAGTTCCCGTTAGTCTCCGTGTTTATGGCAGGATTTCTGTCTGGACTCAACTTCTGTAGCTGTGAGACAAAAACCTCTGATTGTGTCTGAGATTTTACATTTAGCTTTTGGTTTAAAGGGAGTTAAATAAAGAAACATAAATGAAGGTCCTGATCCGTTCATGTTTAACAGCAAAAGCCGAATTCATATTTTCATTGTCGTCAAGGACACAATCTTCAGTCACACATCTGACTGTGTGGTTTGCTGCATTTCCTTTGTTTCCACCATGCGACGGTTTCAGGACCAATATTTAACCTCTTCAGATTATTTCTGTCTCTCTCTATCTCTCTCTCTCTCGGTTTCTTTGCCTGCAGAGAAGAGCATTTTAATTTCTTCTTTAAGCTGCTGCCATTCATTTGAATAAAGCTTTTGCAAAAGTTGAAATACACTGATTTTGTTCTGGTGGTTTTATTCTGGGAAAGTAGACAGAAAAATGTCGGAAAATCCAAGACTTCCCGTGGATGTTGCTGCACAGACTTTGGCAACAAGCTGCTACTGAGCGTAAAGAGACTGAAAATCAGACCCAAACTGACCAGGCCAGGTCTTCTCTTCAAACAATAGTCAACCATGTAGACGCCACGATCTATCAACTATATAAAAATGCACATCTAACCTCCCATGCTGCAGAGACTGGAGACTGGCAAAGCACGTTCTCCAAAACAGGGAATACAAAACAGGTAATACTGTACGGCAACAGCTCCCTCCGGCAATCTGATACTGAGGAATGCGGCAGATAGGTGGGAAACCCTTGTGGGATTAAAGACCAGTGCAGTGCAGTCAGTAACTCTCTCCACGAGATGAACGCAGGGGTGGTGCTGTAGATCAGCCGTTAATCTCCGGCGTGTTCGGTACTAACCGGTTTGGGCATCTTTCTCCTCTCTCCGCCCGTCCCCTGTTGCTGAGAAACCAGAAAGAAGTCGTCCTCCGTCTTCCTGCTCCTCTCCGGGGCACCAGCGCCTGAGACACAACAACAACAACAACGTCAGCAAACAAATGACATAAACATCAGATGCAGTCTATTTTTCCATTTGTTTCTCTCTATGATTCATCATTTCATGTATAAAATGTCATAGAATTGTAAAAACAAACAAAGGAAAACCGAGGCCGAGATGAAGCCTTCAGATGTAAAGTTCTGTCTAATCAAAAGTCTCAATCCCACAGATATTCAGTTCAGTGACAGATGAAGAGAGAAGCAGCACATCCTCACATAATCACACACTTCAACCAGCAAATGTTTCACATTTTTGCTTTATAAATTATTACTCATCCCATTAATCAATTATTTCTTAGCTCCTATCCAAGGCTCAGATTTTTCTTTTTAGCACTGGTCTGTTGGGCTCATCGACGGCTGGCTAGTCCTAACACCAGGGTCTCCTACCGCACTGAAGCGTTAGTGATGCCCCTCACATGTAAGTGGCTTTGGATAAAAGTGTCTGTCAGAGGAGTTCATGTAAGAAAGGGGGGGTGTAACTTCCTTGAGCACAGAACCAGAGAAACAAACGGCCACAAAAATGGAAACAAGCCCAGATGAGATTGATGCAGATGTACAAGCTGTGCAGAAGAAAGTCAGGGTTAGGGTTAGTCTTCCATTGACATATTTATCCAATCAACATTAGAGATGTTGAGTTAACGGCTCTTAGCAACCGCTACCAGCAACAACTCTGTTAAACTGGCTGAAGATGATGCTCATTGATAAGGGAAAGATGGACACGCTGCCAAACACAGACTGCTAATATGAACATTATGTCAGTGAATAATGAAGTGACGCTAAACCCCTTCACCATTCAAGCACTAGTTCTATGGCGCTACCTCCAGCTCCAGTGAGAGGAACACATTAAACTTAACTGAACTCAGATGAATCCAGCACAAATTCCTCTCTACCCACAAGTGAAACTGCTGTTGAGACTCAACCGAGGAAACACATACAGAAACACTTATGTTAGCAGCTGCTACCGAGCTCCAGCACTCTGGCCGCAGCTGAAAATTCTCCAGGGTCCAGACTGGCAGAAGTGTCCCTGGACCTTTACCAGCGTAAAACACAACGCGCTGAGTGACGGTTTGGGACGAAGAAGAGACAGAAGAAGGAAGAGGCTGTTGCAGAGAGAGAGAGAGAGAGAGAGAGAGAGAGAGAGAATTGGGCAAGTTAGCCGAGACGAAAAAACGAGAACTCCAAAAATAGAGGCAGAAATCATAGAGAGAGATATAGAAAAATAAAAAAATATCACTTCCTCTCCTCTACTTGAGAAGCCATGTGCGTGACCTCCCGAGGTGACCCGTGAGCTGCTGAGTGTTTGCAGTGAAGGATGTGCGGACGGTGTGGGTTTATGTGGAACTGCTCGTCAGCTAAATGACCAGAATGTAAAATAGAGAGGGCAGTTGGTGGGTGTCCCGTAGGTGCCACATCTTTGTGATGTGCGAGGCCAGAAATAGACCTTTCTCAAGTGTCAGCACAGAGAATTAAAACCAGGCTCAGTCACAAGCTCAGTCTGAAGGCAGAAACAAAACCAAACCTGAAGGTAAACCCGAGGGTTTGAATCTGAATTGGTCTCATGCACAAAGCATTTGTGAAAAAGTTCTTCAGGATATTTTTATCTTTAAAAACGTTTAACCAAACCTTCCACGGTTTGGCCCGGATGATTTTTAAACTGGAACACACACATTTTTTTTTGTTGTTGGTTTGTGGTGAATTTTAAGTCATAAAAAATAAGGGTTAGATCTAAATATGAAAAACAGACTTTGTATTTTCTTCAACATTTTTCAATATGTTTTCAAAGCGGCTCGACTCAGCGTGGTGCAATGTAGAGATTTGCTTCATATTATGAAAATAAGCCCCAGTTTTAAATGGACTTCACTGACTTCTGCTGCTTGTACAGTGACTTCTTGTACAAGGAAATCAATAACTAGCCATTCAAAACAACACGTCCATTTGTTGCTAACGCTAAACACTCGCAGACAGAGACGCATAAATCTGACTTTACCGTGATCATAACTTCACTGACAGACTGTGTATAAACGCACTGAATAATAGACGACAGCGCTGCAGACATTTCTGCACGTCTTCAAAAAGCAAATTACTCTCTATTGTTACAGAACTGTGCACTTCATACAAGCCTGATGTAGGTCACAGATTTCTTTACTCCTCTTTAACTCTTCTATACGTTTCTATTTCTTTTACAATCTTTTAAATGTGCGTTGAATATTCTTGAGGCAAACTGCCAAAAGATTATAGTCACATCAGAGAGCATTATGAATCTGCTTTGAAAAAAAGTGGCCTAATTCAGCCCTAATTCTCTCTTTCACAGTAGTCTCCAGGAAATTCACTTTGATGTGCCACATAACTGTGGGGCACGTCCTGCGAATCAATGCACAGCTCAGTGAGACCTCCCCTCACCCCACCAATGTCCTTTTGGGGTCAAATCCTAGAGGTATATGAGGCCTGGAATATGTCTTTGTTCAAAGTCAGCGCCATAAATCAGAACTGCCTCTTTCTAACGGCACAAAAGCAGCTTAACAAACCCAGGACTGTTATAATAAAATACTACAATATGACACCAAACATTGACGCCTTCAGCACATTAAACAGATTTAAATCAGCATCATTTATAACTGATACGTAGCAAATTCATTGTTCCACCTCTAAACTCAGCGGTTCTTTGCAGTAGTTTGGCTGCAGCCTGGAAAGATAAAAGCACCACAAACACACACACACACACACACACACACACACACACACACACACACACACACACACACACACACATCCTAAATGTGGCGTCTGTAGCCAGTATAATGTCAACCACACGTACGGGTCAAGCAGCTGAATGTAACTCTGCTAAATGTGTAAAAACTAAAGCAGGTCGACTTCATAAATCTGCACAATGTGCAGCCTGCGGTGACTTTATCAGCTGGATCTCCCTGTGCAATTTTCTCCACCTCTACAGCTCCTTCTCTTGTGCAACGTCTTTCCATTTCACCTCGACAACGGTGAGAGAGGGTGAGCGAGTCAGCAGAGCATTGACGAAAAAAAAAAAAAAAAGAAAAGGAGAGAGAGAGTCAGTGAGAGGGAGACACATAAGAATTCAGGGCTTGCCTTGACCCATATACCTGCAGCCAGGAGATAGGTGAAGACACTGAATACTAAAATAATGAACAGACTTAAAGCGGCCTCACTGCTTTGCTTTGAGGTGGCGGTTTTTGCTTAAAGTCAGAGGAAACTACGTGGAGCTTAATTCATCCATACTGCAAAGTTTTTAATATATTCTGGATAAAATGCATCTTCTGGCTCGTCTCGTCCTCTCCTGCGATCTCTCTCTTTGTTCCTGTGTTAGTTCTTTCAGCGGCGTCAGTCGATAACGTCTGCTTTGTTCTCCGTTCTGCAAGGTGGAAGTGATTACCATCTACAAAATGTAATAGAATTTAATGCTCCAGGCTTTATGGAAACACGTGACCCTCTGACCAACACACACACGCATGCACACACGCACGTACGTACGCACACACACACACCTGAGGGTGACTTGTAGTGTGTGCTATAGTGGAAAGCATCTGGAGCTTTCCAAAAGAACACAGGTCAGCTCTGTTTAGCAACCGGCTACCTCGCAAACCTGGATAAGCCCTCAGTGTGTGTGTGTGTGTGTGTGTGTGTGTGTGTGTGTGTGTGTCTGCACTCAGTGAAACCAGAGGGTCGCTCTCGAGCGGACACAGCTTCCAGGTCACCACTCACGTAGAAAGAAACTGTCTCTGTGCACATCACACTGTTTCATCTCACTCGCTCTCTTTTGTCCAGATCAATCTGAACACACTGTTGTATTTTAAACACTTAACGTTGGTTATACCTCAGATTCTAATTTCTCTGATCAATTAAAAAAACAAACAAACAATAAAATCAGGTCAATAATCTGCAGGTTTAGGCTGAACAGAATCTGTCAAATCAATGAGAGATATTTTGTGGTTAAAAGGTAAAATAAAGAAAATGTAAATATTCTCTATCTTGCCATGTACATGTTGAATACTTTGCTTTGACGGGTGCAGGACGTGTTAACACTAGCTATCAGTGATCAGCACAAAACCAGGTTCTGGTTCTGATCCAGGACCAGGTCTTGATGTGCGACCGTTTCTCCTTCAGCTGTTTTCTGCAGGAAATTAGATTCTGGCGACTTTTAAAAAAAAAAACCCTTCCTCTCTGCTTGTCATCTTTACTTTCGACTTCTTTCACTTTTCTTACTTGTGTTACTTTGTGAATCTTTAATCACTGGACAAATTAATAATTTGTGTCTTTTCTTGTGATGTAATTTTTAAGATTTCAACACATGTTGGACTCAAGTGTTTCCTAAGAGAACTCAAACTGAGAGAATGAAAGCTTAGCTGCGGTTTGAGATTCAGCTCCTGGTGTGTCTGTAGTTGTGTGTGTGTGTGTGTGTGTGTGTGTGTGTGAGAGAGAGAGAGATCCCTGGGGTCTAAATATCAACACACAGACATTGTTAAGATAAGAAAGATCTGCCTAACAGACGATAATGAAGCCGTCTGTTTGTTAAAAACTATGGAAGAATATTTCATTGTTTGTGTTATGTCTGTTATTACATGTGTGTTTGCAGAGGCAACAACATCTCCTGCTGCAAGTGCCAGAGACGACACACACACACACACACACACACACACACACACACACACTCCAACAGCTGTTATAACAGCAGGAAAGTGTACCAACTGCTCCGCTTGACAACAAGGCTTTACTTGTACATCAGAGGAGGAAAGTAATTTGACATCCAGCGCGAGGAGGCGAGTGTTTGTCAAACTGCACAAACGGCCTGTCCAGGGTGTGACCCATGAAACCACAAACATAAACACACTTCTGATGTTGCCACTTAAAGGACCGTTCGAGTGGTTTTTGCACAACCAGTCCAGTGAATCATGCGTTCTTACATCTTATATTAATAAATGCGTCATCAAAATCATCTCAGAGACTTGAAACTTGCTCAGCGCAGCTACTGCATCACAACTGAGACACGCGTCTGCGCTGGTTTTTGTGTTTAAGTTAATTCGTTTTGTAGTTTTTAATGTGAATCCCGCATGGCGCTCCCATTAAATGATCAAATCACTGGCTAATCTGCAAACTAGTGAAGTTAATGAACAGGCGGTCGGCACCAGGGTAACTCTGCAAAGTAGCAACACTTACAAAAGGCGGTGAATATGATGATGAGGAGCTTCTATGTGACCAACTACTGCATCGCTTCGAGCCGGAGAACAGAGGAGGAAACGGTGCTGAGGCGAGCGAGGACCAGAAGGCTCCTGATGGTACCCTGTCTAATTAGTAAGTTAGTTATTTTACTTTCAATGTAAACTTGAAACCTCCTGTTACGGACAGGTAGGTGTAATTTAACATTAACCTGTAACCTGATTATATACACATTCATCTTCTCTGTCGGCCAGCACAGATCGGTGGCCTCTCTCGTCACTCAAACAGAGAACGTCTTGGCAGCGACGAGAGGAGAGTTGCTTCCCTCCCGTGTTGTACAGGCTCTCAGAGCCAAATATCCCTCTGCTACTGGCACCTACTCTGGGTACAAGGATACGGAGGATGCTGAAGCCCTGATGTAACTCACAGACCAGCACTTCACTGCAAATTAACGAGACATTTATATCAGAAAAGGACTAAATGTACCTGTTATTAATTACCTATGGAATTATTCCTTCATAGTAAAGATGCAGCATAAAACTACATTTGATTCTATGTGTCCCACTTTTGAAATAAAAATACATTTTGCACTATTTAATGTCCTAATTATGTCACACTGAAATCATCAACAGTGGGTTAACCATGAGAGTAAATTCAATCCCTGCCATAAAAGTAGGAATCCCAACAACTTAAAAGCAATCATGCAAACATTTGACTTCTGTGCTGTTTCTCACACCCAGGAGCCGCAGTCCTCGTGGTTTCACGGGCGTCCTCGTAGTAAAGTCGCCAAAGTTGTGCGTCCCACTGAGCTGCAATGTTTTGGTCAGAAATGTGGTTTGCTTCACAGAGCACCATCTGTCCAATCAGAACTTCTCGTAGGCGGGACATCTGTCCTGGTAAGTGATCCAACATGGATCCACGCAGAAGGAATGCACCGTGTATTCTTTGCTGTGGAAACTAGTCCCGGTTTAAATCATCGTTTTACAAGCGAAATCATGATTACTACAAGTATGAATCCGGACATGTGTTGCGTCTTGTACAGTGGGCGTGACACAGATGGTTGTTATTCTATAAATCACTGGCACAGGCCTTCAGACTGAAATCTGGATACTACTATTACGCCACTTAAACATTTTTTAACCAGATGCACTGTGCCTCCTTTTCAGTGTCCGAACATGTTAAACTTGCAGACTATGGATATGAGAAGAGGAGGAAAAGATGGAGAGTGAGCAGGATACGAAGGAACAAATATGTAGCATCAGTCCGGATCTTGACGTTCAGCTGCAGCAGTTTAAAGTAAAGCGGCTGTAAACAAACGAAGTCGCATGGAGGGTAAACAAGGTCACGTACAGAGCCAACAAACCCCTCGGACAAATGATTCTCCCATCTGATCTGTCCAACACTGGTTTGTTGCTGAACATACAGTAAAAGCCCATAAAGACAACAGACCAAATTCAGAATCGGATGAATCATCATTGTTCTACAGTTCATTATAAATGAAAGAAGAAATAGACCACACACTACCTGACATTGCTATTTCCTGCCAGGTTTATTAATCTTTTGATGAGTCCAACAACAACAGGCTGGTGTACTCCGCATTATTAATATTCATGTGATCAATATTTACTGCAATAAATATTCATTTGGTTAAATAGATGGGGAGAAAACAGCTGTTCAAGTTAATGGAAATGTGAGATTAATGCCATCATCGCTGCCGTCTGCTCCTGCATGCAGCTGACACTTATCCAGGTCGAATTAAAAAAAGGATTCGGTGAGTTGATGTTCAGGGTTTTTGATTTTGGACTGAACGATATCGGTTGCATCATGATTCAGAGAAACGGCGTAGGAATGAAAAGAGATGCAGAGACAGAAAAAGAAAGTGAGATAAATCAGACAGGACAGCGAGATGGCGAGAAGACGGAAAGAGAAACTGGATAGCGTCTGTCAGTGAACCTGGCTGTGATGTGGGTTGTGAAACTAAAGCATTTGCTCTCTGTCACCAACTGATACCAACCAAGCAAATCACCTGCTCTGCCTCAGATAGTGGTTATATTTATCATCGATTGATCTGCAGATTGTTCATCGACTGATCAATCAAGTTTATATATGTATTAAAATGTCAGAAAAATGCTGCTTATAATTTCAAGTCCAAAGTGACACAGTTTTCTATCATATATGAAAGAAAAACAGAATAAAACCCAAACAGCTGAGAGGCTGGAAACAGGAGGACAATTTTAGGAACATAAATGTCCATGAAACAGACTTTAACAAAGAGATTTGGAAATAATAACTACACTGATTGTTACTCGAGCTGTACAGTTTAATGCCCACCGCAGTGCAGAGAAACTTCCCGAGTTCAACTTTGACCTACTGTACTTATTACTAATGCATGCATGCACTCTTACAATACAGTGGATGATTATAGTGGATATTTCTGGAGCATTCACCTCTGTTTCATCCATTCTCTGATTTTGGCTTTGACTGGACTGGGCATGTAACCACAGCTGATAGAACAAAAACACAAAATTAAGAACCAATTTCAGAGAATTTGCACTAAACGTTAAAAGTGCAAATTTAAAACTGGAAACAGGAAATGAGAGAAACTCAAGAGAGACGGACACAAATTTCCTCTAACAAGCTCAATGAGACAAACTGCCAACCATTCAGCACGAGGAGCTGCTCCGGCATCGCCGTGACACCGAAGACCAATTTCAGATGGTCTCACGGTGGCAGCTGGTGTGTGAAGAATTCGTCTAGATTCAGCCAGCTCCACAAGCTGAATCTGAGGCCAATTCTGTGATTTGCCTTCTCCATTTAATGTGTCTGTTTACTTGTGAAAAATGGCTTAAATTTGTTTCCGCATTAAATAGCTAAGCCGGGGCCTATTTATTCTGCTGCTCTTTAGCAGATACACTGCTGTGGATGCTGCTTTGTTAAAAAGGTCAGAGCACAGGCTTCTTCTATTCATCCAGAAATTCATAGAACGGTTCATGTTCTGGGGCAAAATGTCACTTAACATTTTAGTCTACAAATAAACAGTTCATCTTTTTTATTCAAAATGGATACGTCTCATTTAAAAAACAAACTCTAGGGCTTATTATTAACCAAAATGAGTGACTGACTGAATTTAAACCTTGATATTCACTTTTATTTGCAGAAATTAACACAAATAGAGGAGGCCTGGTCTGGGTAAGTCAACATTCTCCCTCTCTGGTCGTGAGCTATGAGATTATTCTACAGGTTACAAAAAAGAGAGAAATCTAAAACCAGCAGTCAAAGGTATCTCATGTCATGATGCGGAGCCTCTTTCTCAAATGAGCTGTAATTTGGTCCCCGGAGTGGGCGGAGCCAGGAGCAACAGGAGAGGATTTGAGCGACGGGGATAACAGCCAATCACAGGCAGACTATCCTTCCCCGACGCCGACGGAGCATCTGTTTGTGCCAGATGGACCGTGAGCGCGCGCCAATGTCACCGTATTCTGGACCGCTGTTTACGTGCAAAAGCCAAACTAGCCCGTGTTGCACGCGCTGTAACTCGGCGTGGTTTCCAGGACGGAGGGTAAACTCAGTTCAACTCACTCAAACTTCGCTTAGTTGCGTGGGGAACCGAGCGTAGGTAGGATACGCATTTACGGAGCAGCATATGATTATATCTCTGGTGTACGGCTGTGTTGTGGTTGTTAACATGACGAACACGTTTTTTGAAAGTTAGAGCCGCTTTTGCAAATGCTTTTTACCGGACAGGCGCAAAAACAAACAAAACAAAACAAAACAAAACAAACAAAACAAATAGCGGAATTTTAGAGTCTCCTGCCCACGAGGAGCGACTCCACAAATATTGACAGGAAAAAGCCAACAGCGCTTCAGTGTAACAACAGGCTCATTGTGTTTTAGCAGCTGCTGGTTTTCTACATTGTTGCATAAAGAAAGACAGAAATAAAGAAATGCGCATCGTCAGCAGCAGCAGCGGCGGATCTCGCTGCAAAAGTTGCGGCGCAAGAAGCATTGTTTCCGCTCCGAGCTTCCCAAACGAGCTGCAGAAAAACAGCCAACAGTACGTCACTGAACCGCTGAATTTCAACACCAGAGCTGGACACGTCCATGCTCGTCTGGGTGACTGGTGAAATAATTAACTGATAAACGCCAAAATGCGTGTGGAAGTGCGGAAGCTGAGACGGAACAGGAGCGGTGGTCTCTGAGCCGTCTCCAGGTCATGCTGAGGGGGGAAAAAAAAAACAGGACGAGCATCTAATTACCCTGACTACTAATGTAAGCCCCGTTCTGTTGCATAACATGTTAAATGACACACGGCACCTCTTCCCCAAAGTGACACATTTTTACTCACCCGTCCAGAAACGTGAAAATTAAAAAATAAAATAAAATTTAAAAAAAAAGCCGGTAAGATATTGAGGTAAAGCCAAATTTTGCGCCACCAGTCTGACCACGCTGTGTTCAACCTGCCTGTCAGATAGATAGGCTGTGGTCTGTAACATAAGTTATAAGCGCCACGGCTCGTTAAAGAGCCTGCGTAAAACCGCCGTTAACCGCTCTCCAGCCCGGAGAAGAAAATAAATCCCCCCTTCTCCTGAACGGCTTAAAGGAAGGCAGGCAGAGATGAAGGCGATCAAACTCACCTCTAACGCCTGGCTGCGCTGAGGATGTGTCCAACTGTCACCCCCTCCAGCTGGCAGCGCGACTTTATATATCCACAGCGAGTAAAAATAGAGCGTTTCACCTTCCCGTCCTCTGCGCTGTTTACCGGACACGGCGCGTACCGAGAGTGCACAAGCTTGATACGGGCTTCAGCCGTGGAGAGAGTCCTCCGCCAGGGCTCCCAACGACCGGAGAAGAGGTAGCCTACAGACAGTCAATATGGCTGACGAACTTACCGTGCCGAGGCGTGGTGAGCAGAGTCCTGCAGATTCACCCCCTCCCTCACCCCGTGACTGAAACTCTGCAGAGGAGTCTGCTGCGGGGTGTAAAACCAGGGGGGTCCCAAAACTTTACCCTACCCAAACACGGAGACGTTTTACACCTCAGAGGCCCCTCCGGTAAACGGGTTAGCTCACACTTTATTTTGAGAATATACTTTGGCCACTACAACGTGTGCAGTTTACAGTCAGGATGATCTTTGAGTTGGATTATTGAAAGACAGCTTGGGTTGTGGAGATGCAATAACTGACGCAAAGCAACTCACTCTTTCCTGGACATGGATTTTTCTTTCATCAGCTTAACCTTGGTCTAAATATGGTGATTTTACATGGAAGACTTTACATCTTAGTGGTTAAGACACCTGTGCCAGTGGTGACCTTTGCAGACACAGTTATGTTGCCACACCGCCAGGTGACCTCTCATTACTATGGTAGTCATCCTTGTTCACCTTGCCAAAATAAGAAATCTACACATTCAATCGATGATCAGTCACAAATCAATCAAAGAACAGATTCAGTGCTAGAGCTCTGTGGAAATCACAGGTGGAGTTTGAACTTTCTACAGAAGCTATTCGAGACACAAAACATGGCTGCAAGAACTTATATCCTGCTTGTGCCTGATAATGTAAGACGCTGTTTCTCATCACCTGTAGTTTGTGTCTGTGGGACTCTGTGCTTTACTTATTGATCAAAAACCTGTTGTACAACAGATAACAGTATTGCATTACAAGCTAATATTTGGGATAATCCAGCTCAGAGGACAAACAGTTAACAGAGGTGATGAGCATGTGTTTGCATTAGTTGTTATATTTCCTTTATTATAACAGGTGGTTTTAGAACAAGGGCTTAAATACATCGATATATAACAACAACAGGAGTGTCAGTGACAACACAACAAACTCTGCTTTCACCACAATTCAATGTGAACATTCACATCTGATACTTAAACTTTGCACTATATTTCCAGGAGACTATTGAGAAGAGGATCAATAACCAGATGAATCTTATAAGAGGAAACCTGTACCGATTTCTATTTTACCAAAGGAACCATCCGTATCTTAGAGAACGGTATAAACTTGGTATAATGAGGCTCTTTCTCATTGGATGAATGGCTGATTTTAATTTTCTCTGTTAGTATTTTATTGTTATTTATTATTTAAATTGTATTGTAAATTCTTTTTGGACTATATGTTATTTAATGTTTTTTATTATGTTTTAAATTTTGGATTTACCTGAATAAATAAAATAAAAGGTTTTCAACACTACACAGATTCAAAAGTGTCGTTTTCATTTTATAAAACTTTATTTGGAGTAAAAATCCTCCTGGTTTGATGTCGGAGAGGTTGATCTTAAACAGGAAGGTGGGGCACATGTTGAGTGTGTTCATAGTTGTTTAACACACCCGACTGCTTTACCACACAAATGCTTTCCCATGAAACAGACATGTCAGAGCCACACTGTCTCTCCAGGGCGGCGTTCACAGCTCTAACTAATGTATTCACTGAAAGGCGGATGTTCAGTAAAGAAATACATTAGCACCACTTGCCTCTCTGGTTTTCTTTCCACCTCACCAGGGTGCGCTGCCCATCTCCGGCTCCCGAAAAAGCTCTCCATTCATCGCCGCCTGTAAATGAAGGCTTCACCAAAATAGTCTCGTTGTGAAACGGAGCTCGTGTGGTTGTGAGGAGGAGAGATGTGTCATCTTTCGAGCTGTGAGTCACTGGCACGAAGCTTTGCCTCAACCTGAAGCCCTGATGAGAAAAAACACAACCGGGACACCGAGCATCAGTCATCTGCAATCTGCTGTGAGCACGGCAATCTCAGCCTGACTGGTGCCAATGGTCATAAATATTTAGATCAATAAAACCCTGATATAAACCCTGTATTAAGATATCACGTTACTTGTTACATAGATTAGGATACTGAGGGAGATTAATGCACCAGTGTTTAACAAGGCTCCCTCAGAAATATACTTTTTTAAATTCAGAAATACTAAAACATACAGCATGATGGATATTATCTGCCTCTTGATAATACAAGCTGTGATTTACAAGCATAAAAACTAAAAAATATACACATCTTTACTGCATGGAGCACCAGAAATGACAGATACTGCACGTTTCACCTTTAATCCGTCAGTGATTTTGTTCACACAACATCTGGGAGTATCCGCCCAGTACATTAGGGCGTGTCAGGGTTCATCCAGAGCGTGTGTTTAAAGTCAGAGCTGAGAACAAGCTACAGGCTAAAACATAATGAGGAATGTGTGGCACTATATACACATGACTGCGTTCAACGCCAACATCCTCCTCACACAGAGAAAGGGAGAAAGAAGTCGGCTGAAAATGGAGGCCAGATTATAATGACAGATCTCCTGGGAGGCTGATTCATCAGTTTGCATCTCGAGCCTATTTTAAAATCACTGACATGAATGTGAGAAGTTGAGAGGAAAGATGAAAAATGCTGCACAATGAGGTGTGAAGTAATTGTACTTGTCTTTCTTCTTCTCTTCTCTGTTATTCTACAACATTATGCAGCAGGTGCAAACACTCGTTGCCTTGCACATTTTTCATTTTGTTCACATTCCTCCCACTTTTCCTTCCTCTTTCTCTCTCTCTCTCTCTCTCACCTCTTCTAGGCCGTGTCCTCTCACTTTCACTCAGCACTGTGTTTTCAGTCAGCAGTTTAAGGAAGTAAGGTAGTACATTAAATGAGATTACTGTAATCTCATGGGTGCACTCCAGTGACACAGCTGGTCGTAATTCTCCCCCGGGCGAACAGGAGTCTTTTCAGCTTTTTTTTTGCAAATTTAACCAACGATTCTGAAGCTCAGTTAATAAAACTTTAACTATTCTATCTTCTTTTTTATTCTGGACCTGAAGCTGTGGAAGAGCCTGACTGTCAGTGTAAATCTCAGTTTTTTTAAAATCTTGCTTTTAGGTGATTTATTTGATAGTTTGGTTTCATTTCATCAAATTTTACTATTTTGTGTTTTATTCACTTCTTTTATTCGTTTGCTCGATTTTTTAAATCTTTTCTTTTGCACTTTTCTATGAAGCACCTTGTACTGTACGTATGAAAGACGCTATACAAATAGTTTTATATATTAAAAACTATTTCCCTAATTGAATGATTAGTGTGTTT
Source organism: Seriola lalandi dorsalis (assembly GCF_002814215.2). Taxonomy (NCBI): domain Eukaryota; kingdom Metazoa; phylum Chordata; class Actinopteri; order Carangiformes; family Carangidae; genus Seriola; species Seriola lalandi. Next base: position 34,118 of record NW_019523012.1, on the reverse strand, counting down.
GGCATTAGATTGTAAGAACATGTGAAGCTTTAATGTTTCGAAGGGTCAGTTTTTCTGTTGTGCAACACTGACACCTTATGGTCATTTACCATATGACATCAGCGCGTCAGTCTCCAGGGCAACGCGAGATACAAAAGGCACTGCAGTGAAGATCTCTCTTCACCAGCACCATGCAGCTTTGTGTTCGGGGATCAGAATTTAAATTGTCTTTGCAGCTGGAGATGAAAACTGTATCTCTTAAAGCCGGTCAATCATCTTCTCTGTGTCAGTAATTGTTACTGTGACTGTGTGATTGCATCATTGTAGAGTTTGTCAAACTCAATTAAGTAGAAATTTAGTTTGGATGTTGTTAAGACAGTCGGGTTGCTGAGCAAAGCAAACACCCACTCTGCTGTTCTTGAGCAGGTCACTGAGTATAAGCTTGAATTCCTTCGCTGAACCTGACCTCTGACCTCCGTGTGCGGAGTCTACTCATGTTGGTTGTTCAACAATCTGTCACATTCGCCTTTCAAACCCCCGGAGGACTCCGACATCTTCTGCACAGATTTGCTTAGGACTTTGGTTGTCGTGCACGTACGTGTCTGAAATGGAAAATCTTTGCTCACCGCTCACAGAAAAGGTGGCCGCACACCGACCTTCAAACGGTGGTTCGTCCCATGTGGTGATTGCGGTTTCCTGTCTGCAGGTCTTTTATCTTCCTGTGGGAAACATCAGAGTTGTGTTTTGGTTACAGCAGATCAGCTTTTTACCGTTGAGCACACATTTCCTGTATTAAAAGAAAAAAAACAAGGTTTCAATTCATAGTTGTTCTGTGTGTAACAGTGCTGAAATTATTAGCTTATTAATCAGTTAGTCAACTGACAGAAGACTAATTGATAATATATCTTATATGGTTTTGGTTTTTGAACTGTTGGTCAAACAAAACAAGCAGTTGGAAATTGTAAACTATTTTATCCCATGTCATTTAATCTGCCCACGCAGCGTTATTTCCTCATATTTGATGCATTTACGAGTGCACTAATTTTACGACTGTTTACATTGTTGGGTTGGTTGTCACATGGTTCAGACAAAGGCTGTCCTTCAAAAACAGTATATTAACATTAATATAATCTTGACCCTTTAATCTATTTTGCCCAAACTGGTCACAGGCAGGAAATTGGATCCAGGCACTTTTTCATTTCCCTCATGAATTCATTTCATGTTCCTTTTTTTCCACACACACAGAGAAAAATGTAAAAAAAATACCCTGGAGGATTCTGAATGGCTCAAATATGATAACTCATTAAAAGTCACGTAGGCATGGGTGGTAAATTACTAATCATTATTATGTACATAGGTGAATATTAGTGTTGGATAAAATCTAATACTACTTTGCATGACATTTGTGATTCTCCATCCACTTCAAAAAGACATTTGAGAGGGAAACAGGTTTAAAGTCTGAGGGGAAGTTTCCTCCACGGCCACACGAGGGCAGCAAATCACCACCTGGCGGAGCTATATACGCCACCTTTGGATCCCTTTGTCATTTAAACTGCTGAACAGTTTAATCTCAGTGTTTGCATGTATCATTCTTCGTCTATTGATTCCTTGAAGTTTTAAGCAAAGAGAGGTTTGTCTTGTTTGACAGGAGAGTCAACACAGTTCGCACTTCACATAATGTCCTGAGCGTGAGTTGGTTAACAGTACAGTACAGCTTACAATAGGCAGCCTGTTTGCACATGGAGGTGGTTTGACGCCGCGTGTTGGTGAGACTGAATGTTCTCTGACCGCGCTTGAAGTTTCTGGTATTTATACAGCAGGTAGAGGTTACAGCAAACTGAGACACAGTGAATGATTCATAGCTGCTTGTTCTCGCCGAAGAACGCCATTAGAAACTTCCTCATTGTATGGATCTTTCTGGGTCAACTTAACGATAAGGCAAACAATAGTCTTGTATTGTTCTTCAGTCACATGAAAAGGACCAAAACTAACTAATTACCTAATTAATTGATCTTACAAACGAGTATTGTCAATATATACAATATAACAGTACTCCATTATAATATACATATTCCTTCATTCTGATGCACATGTACACTGTAGTTCATTGTGACTCAATCCCTCATAGGAAATACTCACTACAGCAGCAAGTGTGTATTAATCCACAGCTGAAAATAGTCCCCAACTAATCAACAATTTACTCTTTCTTGAGTTACCTTTGCTGATTATTACACTGCCAACATTTAAGGAAATTACTTTGCCTTTTATTTAAATGAAACTAAATGTTTGAGAACCCTTTTTTAAAGATGTATGTCTTCAATAAGTACGAATGGGTTCGGGGCTGAGAGCCGCAGACGGAGCAGGCAAGACGGAAAAATGATTGGTTCTGGTATTTTCATAGGCTTTGCTGACAATAAGAAAAATATGAAAATAACAGAGCACTCTTGCCTTCCATATGAAAATGTAATTGGTACTTTAACATGTGTCTTGTCATTGGTGCATGTAAAATGTACTTAAAATACATTAAATGTAAGTTATAGAACCGGACCTTTCTGTTTTACATTAGCCAGAGACAACACACTTTGTCACAGTTATATCTTGTATCCATCATCTCGCAGCCCCACGACTCCGGTTCTGCCATTTATAATATTCCAGTTGTTGGTTCCCATAGACCGCAATGCTTCCCCCCACCTCTCAGTTGTGTTTACAGACACAAGTTTAACTCTCTATCGAATATCCACTGCTCCATATATCAGCTCCACACGGTTCATTTCATCTTGTAAATGTCATGTACGTGAGGTTTGTTTGGGTGTGTCGAGCTCTGGTAACCAGACCAACACCGGGCTTTGATGGTCGACACAGAGTTTGGCTTCGTCTGCAGGTTGACGTGATGTTTTCAGCAGTGTGGAGAAGAAACAGGGAAACCAGCCATCAGGGCCTCTGAACGCCAAATGAAATATTATTCCACTGGAATAATACGCTGCTGGCAGGAAAAGTGCTGAATAAATCAAATTATACATCTGATTTTGACAAGAATTGTAATTGTAATTCTCACAGTTATTACTGCAGTGGCGTCTGTTGTGATGTAAAATGGGGACAGAAATCAAATGAGAATATTCTCTGTGTTGCTCAGCAGTCGGCATGTTGAAGGGATGGAGGACACATGCAGTTATCCTGTCTAATTACTCTGTATATTATACAGTCTGCAATGCTAGCACTCAAGTAAATAAATACTGTAAATAAACATAAACACTGGTTGCTAATTGTCAAAGGGCTTTAGACCGTGGGGCCGGCAGGAGGCTGTTTGTGTGTTTGTTTTGCCATATAAGGTATTGCAGGATTATTGTCACAACGTTACTCTGAGGGGCACTTTCACATGCAGCCCCATCACTCACAGTGACATGTGGCACGTGTCACCTTCAGGAGCCGCAGTGTTTCCATGGCTTTATATGGTGGAATCACAACATCAAAGAGCACAGGCCAAAAATCACAGAGGTGAAGGGAAGAGGAGGTGGAGGAGGAGGAGGTGGTGGCAGACCGAGGGAATGAAGACGAAATGCAAAATGAGGATGAAATGGAAATTCAAAGTGACAAGAAGCAGGAAAAGGAGGAGGAGGAGAAAACGGAGCAGGGGAGTGAGCGAGAGAGAAAACAGCAGGAGAAAAAGTCAGGGAGGGAGAAAGGAGAAATAATTCAACATGACTCTTGTGGCTTTCGGAGATAAGTATCTGAGAGTTTCTCGTCTGCTTTAACACAACCTGTGATCTGACTGAACTCAAATTCATAGCTGAGCAAAAGATGGAGCCAAAAAAACTGCAAAATTCATGAGCAATCAGTTGATCAGACACGTTATAAACAAGCCAACTGTTTAGCAAGATTAGCCAAAATACATTTTCACAGCAGGTCAAAGCTGAACCAGGAAGAGATAATAACTTCACTGTTCCTTCATTTTGTTTAACACTGGTCTTACTGCTGGTAATTCACTTCTTTTCAGCCATGTTGCTACAAATCTCAGCAATTAACTTGGTGAGTGCGATGTTTATGTAATTATTATCAATGGTAAAAACGGACAAAATGACAAAAATACAATCCGAGTCAATGAATACTTGTCATTTGCAGACATGAAAGTAAAACAAACTATAAATGATTCAAAAACATGTTTACTACTCGATGTTACCGAGGTCGTCTGCTTGTCACGTCCTCGCCCTCCACTTTCCCTCACTGTCCTGCAGCTCTGACCTATTTTGGTATTGGGATGATAACATCTGTTTGCCTGGGAATCTTCAAGCACACAGAGAAAGAGAGAGAGAGGGAGAGAAAGAGAGAGAGGGAGAAAGTTAGTGCTTTGTTTGAACTCAGCTGCCCTGTAAGTGTGAGACGGTTCGTGTTTATCTTAATACACATTAGATAGAGGCAGAACTACGCCACCACACTTGTTCTGATGCAGGTCAGTAAAGACACTTAAGTTCAAGCTATGATCCAACATCGCTTCAAAACCCCGAGCAGCTGTCTGGTCTGGCCGAGCGGATCACTGTAAACACCCTGTTAATTGACATGCACTGGGACACTCCTGCTCACAGCATGAAGATGTAAACATGTGTGTACACACTGCTTCAAATATAATATTCCACTCTGGTAAACGTATAAAATACAGTGGATATGAGCTCAGACTGCCAGTAAACTCCATTAGAAACACAAGTGCAGACGTAAACACAGTAATTTTGTTTAGAGTTGTTTAAATAAGGTATTATGGTCCAAATATTTGTAAAGGAGGACGAGCATGACTTCATCTGGTTGGATTTTTATCATGCCAGGTTTATATCTTCCTCACTGCTCACACTCAGCAAAAAGTGAGGCTCAAATTTGCATCTGTTTGAGGATAAAAGCCTCAGTTTTGAGCATCAGTTTGAAATATGTGTATTATGAGTCCCCTGAAATTATGGAAGTAAACACCAGATAATAGTCACAAGCGATTTACGTTAATATTTCTACACACATACATATATATATATATATATATGTATATGTCACGGCTGGAAAAAAATCAAGAAAATGAAGAAACATATTCACAATTCTGACATAGTTAACATACAGAAACGTTACAAGTCCGACAAACCAGCCACAACCAAATCAACCCTGGCTTCTTTTCTGTGGTAGACCTGAGCGGAAGGTAGAACAGTCAGAAAAAGAAACAGGCTGCACGCATTGTGCTGAGTCTAATGCTTTTCCATCAGTGACCTTTTATCTGCTCTCCAGGCAACCCCCACCATCGCTTCACTGTCGCCGCTTTTGACGCCAGAGTTTGTTATTTAAATGTCATTTCTATATTCGACTTGGCAACATCACAGACCCCGCAGACCTCTGTGTTTGCAGGTTCTACACTGTGTTTGCAGTTTGTTTTTTGTTATCTATATATCCAGGTAGACAACTCTAGAAATCTAGGCTTGCTGCCAAGTGTGTGAGTCTCCGGTTTGTGCACACATCTGCTCTCCGGCTCATATTGTGTGTACACCTGCTGCTGCATATTTAAATGAAAACTGAAATTAAAAAATTAACATTGGAAGCTTGGAAACCTCTGACCAATCGCTCTGTCGGCCAAAACCTACATTTGTTCAGCTGCTGGAGCAAGAAATCCATTTGATCTCATCCATTTCTGTCTTTGGCTCCGATTCCACCACTGAGGCAGAACAGGTGCAAACTGTCCTGTTAAATAAAACATTAATACTCATTTAATGTCTTTGTCCTCTCCCATTGCTTCAATCAGCAACAGCTTTAGAAGTGGAAACGCTGCATATACAGTATTAGAAACAAATCTTTCCCTGAAGTTCTATATGTGCGTTTCCTCTCACTCAAATGAAAGAACTTCAGTTTCTCTCTCTCTCTCTCTCTCTCTCTCTCTCTCTCCGCTTGTTCCACGAAAGTTCAAGCATCGACCTGTGACCTTGTCGACAGCCTCCTCTCAGTACGACCTCTTCTCAGCCCTGACAGGAGTCACCGCTCCGATGCTTTTTGAACTTGACATCTCTTTCACTCTCTCTCTTCCTTTCCACCTGGTTTTCTAAGTCATTTTTCCTTTTTTCCTTCCGCCCCTTTTCTTCCAGGTCTCTCCCGTTTTGTTTTCACTTGTTTTCAATTATCCTCAATTTTACAGTCAAACACATTCCTCACCTCTTGCGCTTCAGAGAAAACAGCTGCCAATATTAATTCAGAATATTTATATCCTCTGCCTTATTTCATGGAATGCTGAAATTGTCATTTTTCCTTGAGTCATCTCATCTCATTTTTCCATTTCGGAGCACGGCATCCAATTTTATGCCGCAAGGGATCAGCAGGAGGTGATACATGCAGCATGTGCCTCTATCGGATCCAAGATGGCAGATGTTGAAGTGGGAGTGATGCCGTCAGAGGGGCCTCATTTGGCCCCTGACGGCAACACGTGAGCCGCGTGGAGTTACATTCCTGTCACAGGCCAAGGTGATTTTCATCACCGGATCGGCCGACTGGTTCCTGCATGTCCAGGCAACAACAGCGAGCCAGGTGACGTCTTATTAATCTTAATCATATCATCGTATTTGGAGGAAAAATCTGCAATTAGTCACACTACGCAGATGTTTAAAAACTTTCCCGAGCCCAAAGATCTGGAATTACATTTCGGTGCTTCTCCTTTTCTGTGCAGACGTTTTCTCTCCTCTGTTCCTCTCCTGGTTGATTCAGTGTCTTTTACATTAACACAGACTCTACTGACTTCCTGTGATGTAAGAGGTTTGTTTTTCTGGAGAATGTATGAACACTAATTTTGAATAATCATAATATTTTGGTGAGACAATGATAGAAGCACCTTTCAAAACACAGAAAAGACAAGGAATAAAGGGAGTAAATTGAAAACATGCAGCAGTGTTTTGAACCAGCTGTAGTCTTTGGATGTCTCGCCTGCTGATACCAGGATAAAGAGCGTTGCAGTAGTCCAGACTGGACGAGATAAAAGCACAGATGACCTTCTCTAGATCTGCAGATCAAAGCAGTGATCAGATCTTTTCCTTTCCTATAATGATGGATATCGGAAGACATCTGTTACCAGCGGCTTTAAATCACATCGGCCAAAAATGGAGAGAGATTTAAATGTCTCTCTCTCTCTCTTTCTCTCTACTGACCATCTCTTTGTTTCCAAAACTGCCTTTTTTGACCATCATCACACTCATTGGACTTGTCTAACTTGATGTGACGAAGGGATGAAGCTGTGGGAGGAATGTTGGGTTTGTTAGACCAAACAGGAAGTGCTCTGGTCAGGAAAGTGGGTGGCTTGGTTTCTGGATGACCTCTCCGCATTGCATGTCTCTTCTACTTGATTCTTGCTTTCCAATTGGAGTCCACGAACCGATCCTGTCAGACAGAGCGTCTTTCCAGAGCCTGCTGAGTTCCCATAGTTGTTGTTATTGTGGTGGTTTTATTTCAGTCATTTGTCCGTGTGTTTCTAATGATATTTTACTTTATGACACAGCTCTACTCTCAGTCCTACATTAGACAGGATTACCTTTTTCTTTAAGAATGAGCTTGAGGGACACACACACACACACACACACACACACACACACACACACACACACACACACACACACACACACACACGTGTTTCCACCACAGGAATTTTCCCAGGGGACCAAGAACCTTTTGAAGAACTGGAGGAAACAGTGAAAATTTTATTTCCTGTATGACGTTCTGGATGGAAGTAAAAAGTCCCTGCTCTGGAGATTAGACTTTATGATTTCTCAGGATATATTAGGGTGGAGTTTGAAGGGCGGACTGTTGCTGGTGGGTCAAAAACAGATGCCATGAATATTTCAACTCATGAACCGCTTCATCCTGAAAATGATGATGTGCTGGATGATTGTAATAATATTATTAGGTTAAAACCAAAGTTAGAATCTGTTTTTGCCTTCATGCCGAGCTTAAAAAAATAAAAAAGGGTAAGATACATAAAGCAATAGTAACCACGTGTGAGCGAGCTGAGAGCGTGAGCGAACGACGATGGGGAAACAAAACGAGTGAAGAGGAGAAATAAAAATTTAATTTGTCAATTGTTTTATCGCCGTTATGTTCTAAAGCTGAAACGTACACAACAGTAAATACAGAGAATAAAATGATTACTCTGTGTTGTTATTTTTTTAAATCCATCATTGGTCTAAATTTTCTAATCTTGCAAATGAAACTGCACCAAAGCTCCTGGAACTTTTTAGGCCGAAACGTTTCATCAGACTCTGCTCTAAAGTGACTTTTAGCCTGTTTGTACGATACAAGCTCCGTCTTTTGTCTCATGCATCTGTTTTTCTTTTACTGATGAATGAAATAGGTTTTATACATACCAACTCTCCGAACTCTCACAATGAAACAGGATGTGTGCAGCCAGATAGGACGCAGTTAATGGGTTGGACTCGCTGGACCTGGCCTATGGACCTGCACCAACACACACACACACACACATACAGGGGGATAAGCATGTTGATAATCTGAATTGCATCCCTGCAAATAGGCTGGTGAATGACAGCTGGTGAACTCTGCCTCCCCAGACAACTGCTGGGCTGTGAGCCAATAGAAATGCAGAAAGTGGGTCAGCATGGTAGATTATACTCCCGTCAGTGATGGAGACCTGCCCGGATATTAGTTTTCCTTCTCTTATTGTTCAGTTAGTCAGATATAAACGCCACTGGACCAAAGCCTCTTAGAGCCACTTACAATGATTATATTAATCTGATTTAAGGGTCTTTGTAAATCAAATCCCTCTGAGGGATTTATGGAGCTGATGAAAACTGTAAGTTGTTTCCCTCGCTGTGGCAGCTGCTGAAGTCATTGTCTGATGATGTTTGCTGAAATATATTAAGGTCATAAAAGGGTAAAAAAAAAAAAAAAATAAGAGTAAAAACAGAATTAACATATTTTAATTCTGTCACATAACAGTGATTGTTGCTGTTATTTTGAAAACAATATTCTTTAAATGCTTTCTTTTTCACTGAAGTGTATTTATCTGTTTCATCCGTTATATATTGTATGTATATATATATATATATATATATACACACACATATCTTTTACTCTACCCCAGGTGAAGACTTGTCAAATATTACATTGTACAATTGTGTTGGATAAGATTAATGTTGGAGGTGTGACGTTTGTTGTCTGTGGTCTGTCGTACAGCTGTTACAGTGAAGAAGCTACCTCATGATTTACTTTACCCATGCCCCCCCACCTAGCTGCTGCTTTATTCTGCTGTAGAGAACACAGCAGGAGTTTACAGTCTAACAGAAGGACAACTGGAGATTATTCATATGGCTTATGGAAACTATTTCCCACTGTATTTGTACCAGATGTTCCAGTTTCTCTGTAAACTACTAAACTGTAGTTGCTCCCTCCTGCAGAAAGATAGTTTGGAAGATTCAGAAAAACATATCATGACAGAACTGTGACTTTCTAACATTTCTAATTTAGAAATAAATAAAAGTACATTTACAGTATAATATCAACCAACTGCGGATTGACCAAGCTCCCAAAAACAGCACTTGGTTGTGAAGTTTTTTAGCGCAGCGGCCACAGCCTGAACCGCGGGTCACATGACGCCCTGAGACACAGTGAGACTCCTTTAATCTGCTTCAATCAGCTCCACTGAAATGAATGGGCTGGGTCAATGTACGCACTGGCTGAGCAGCCTCCATTGAAATGAATGTATGCATGTTAGCATTCCTTACTCACTTATACATTATACAAAATGTGTCGTGCATCACAGTCCTGACAAAGGTCCAGATGTTGGTCACCATCACTGCCCCCCCCCCCCCATGCTATAATCAAGTCTAACTCTGGCTTGTGTTACATAACTATTATGTCATCCACAATGTTGACTTTAACAGTCATATGGGGAACCTTAAGGACTTGGCGAAGGTGTGCACAGCGCACACTTCTTCATTTATGAAAATAATGTTCGACTGAACTGGAGCAGTCCAGTGGGTTACATCATTAATTACGTAACGTGGCATTTATACTGTATCCAAAGCACTCTTTATTGGATTACTGAGGAGTCAGAAACGGAGAGTAACCATGTTGTTTAGCCCGAGATGTTACCGTGGCAGATGGGAAATAAAAACCCCTTGAGCTTGATCTAATGCATCCGGGACGCATCTTTGTCAGGGTCTTGTACTGTTGTGTCAGAACTCCCATCCTTCTGGTCAGCACCCACACCTCATAGGTGATGTACATTCTCAAACTCAATTAGCTGCACCGAGCCACTGTTGCACAAGAGCTGCAGAGGATGTGTTACATCACCTGAGAGCCAGCTCCAAGTCACTTCTTGGCCAGCACTGCAAAACACACACTTATATTTTGGCCATATCAAAAGTTTGGACACCCATGCTGGGGAACTGTAAGAAGGCCTGAGTGTAGTAAACAAGGAAGCTTATGTAAGGAGGTCAGAGGTCATGAATATAATGGCCATCCGTGACCAGTTAATGAGAAAGAAAACACACACGCACAGTTTCAACTATACTTCACACACCTGCAAGTGCAGAAAGAAGCTTTTATCATAAACACGCTTATATCACAGACATGCCTTTACTCCTAATTTTCCATTTAAAATTACATTAAATGATCATATTACATGGTACAGTAGTAAGACGTCTCCCTGTTTTCTGACCCGCACATGTTTTAATTTGCTGCTAATGCAAACCCTCTAGTGCTGACGTCATGTGTTCATTGGTTCCACTGTGAACTGTGAAATGGGTTGAGTTGGGGTCATTGGGGTTAAAGTGCTGCATTATATAACACCGTGTGCGTGTGTGTGTGTGTGTGTGTGTGTGTGTGTGTATGTGAGTCACATCAAAGGGTTTAGTTGGTAATAAGAGGTAATAAGTGAGACGGATGGGTTTTTGTGGTGTAAATTACACACTAACTGAACAGGGCAGTGACCGTCTCTCTCTCTCTCTCTCTCTCTCGCTCTTTGTTATCCTTCTCTTTTGTTTTTGAAATTTCCAAAATAAAAGAGTTTAAGCATAAATTTTGCTTTGTCACTGTCACCTTCTACAGATGTTGCTCGCAGACAAACACACACAAACATGCAGACACATGAAAGTATTGAAAACACTGACAGTGACGGTCCAAACTCATGGTGTATATAGAAATATGGATCAAACTCAATTTACACTGTAAAAACCAAAATAAAAAGGTCCGTTTGTTCCATAAAAAAAAAAAAAAACTGTCCACTGTCTGTTGCATAATAATGAAAATGGCCACAGGATTAAAACGACAAGATAGCCGAACACCAGCAGCCGTCTATTAATAGAAAGCTTTATTCCTTCAACATGAACGACGTCGACCTGCCACCAACCATGACTCACATACGTGTCAACCATCAGAGAGGGACATGGAGTGCCAGTGTTGACAGCGGGGGAACCTCTGAAGCCTTGATGTTGGGTTGGGGGGGGTGTCTGTGGTTCTTGATGTCTTCAGTTTTACTCATAGGTCACGGTAGCGCCCCCACCCCCCCGCCTCACCTGCCATTTCCTGCCCACTCATGTCTTCCCTCCATGTTCCACGGTCTGCTGCAGACATCAACAAAGTGCATCCTAAATCTAATTCGTTATTGATCTACGCAAGGAAACTCTTTCACATTCTCCAAAAGGTGAGGACAAAGTCAGAGGTGAGGTGCAGGGCAACGTGGAGAGCCGTTTAAATATCCGTCTCAAGGACACCTGACATGGGACTACATTTAAAAGATAATTTCAAAATAAAACTGCACTAAAAACAAGCTGATGCACTATTAAAAATCCATTTATTTTATTTTAGTTTCACGGATACAAAACACCAACATTAGTCCTGTGTGCAGGGGTATCGCCACAGAGGCTCCAGCTGCAAGGCTCTTTAGCAAAAAAAAAAAACAAAAACTTAAACCCAGCTTCACTTTTGCCAGAACACAACACACAAAGAAATGTAATCAGGCAAGATGCTGCATTTCCAGTATTTACCTCACAGTCTTCACAATGACAAACTAATGAGAAAATCATCCCACAATAATGAGATTGTATTAAAAACCACTCTGCAGTGTTTCAGGATCTAATAAGCCCGTCTGAGTCACATCTATCAAACTGGATCAGGGTTCGATTCCTTAAACAACACACTCCTGCCAACGCAGCCCCTTGAATTGTTTTCAACTCGCAGTGACTCTCCCCTGGGTTTCCACATCTCCTCTTTGTGTTTTCAGGGAAAATAAATATATTCAGATCATAATTCACAGGGACATTAAGTAAAGTTAAATAAGGTGTTCTGACAAATCTCATCATGAAGTGTTACTGTCTCGGCTGGTATGAATGCAGGACATCACATCCACGTGGTTGATGAACTCCTGACTTCACTGTGCTCCCCTTACTCTCCAGCCATTAAAATACCAAAAGGTACGCACCGTGCTCCACATCTAAATCTGCCAAAGAGGATCCTCAAGATTCAAGATCCCTCATGAAGGAATTTGCTTGGACAAATTCTGAGGTTTCCCTCTTACTGTAGGAAAAAGAAAAGTCAAAGCTTTCAGGCATTTTTTGTTCACGGGGAACACGGACGGGAGTGTTGGTGGTGATGACAAAGCAGTAGATGAAAGTTTGGCCTAATCCCCCTTCTTTTAATGTTAGCGAAGGTCAGACTCGTGCCCTCCCGCCCACCTTCACTGGTGCACACATGAAAGGAACGCAGCTATAAAAATAAAAAAAAAAGGACACACACCGGCATGTGGAAAACAGCAGGGGAGCCACTCTGAGGTTTCCCCGCGCTGCAGATGAGAGGCCGAAGTGTGACTGTGGGTGTCTCCTTGTGTGTGCATGTCTGCACATTTACCTGTTAATGCAACGATTCGATGACCTGTTTAAAAAGGCAGAGATCCATTACATGTGTGCTTCATTGTTTGTGAGTCATCATCTGTGCGGCTGACAAGTGTGCGTATCATCAGCACAGAGAGGACGGGGAAGAAGTGTTCAAAAGGGAACTGTAGGCAGGAATCCCTATTGGATTCCTGCCTTTGTAGATGAGAGGGAAAGTCTGCAGGGTCATTTTTAGCCAGAGACTAACATCTTATGTTGGAAGCTTTTATCCAAGGTGCCTCACAGCAGCGTGTCTGTGTGTGTGCATGTGTGAGTGTGTGTGTGTAGTTTAAGCACAGTTCAACTCTGAGGGCAACATGCAGAAACAAGGGTGAAGAGGGCAGGAAGAGGGCTTTATTTGTAGTGTACACTTTGCTTGTGTGCAGTATTTACTCTGCCACCGTTTTGGGAGAATTTTAATTGGTCGTCTTAGTTGATTGTGAATTAATTGCCGTTGCCTCTGGTTTTCTGGACTCGCTCTTAATGAAATGTTACATTAGTTCCTGCAGAGAAATGAAGTCATGAGAACTGTCGGCTAATCATCATCAGTTGACTTTGATAATCAGCAGTCACATTGAAACAGGTCACCTTATAGAGGGCGTGCACTGACGTCACCTTTTTGCATTCCATGTGAGCGAGCAATGGAGGGAACATGGAGTCCACACACACACACACAAATGTGCATACATGGACACACACATGGACAGGAACACAGGTTTTCAGGACACTCTTCTTCATTTGGTTTCCCAACAGGTGTTTTTTTTATCTCGCCACGTCTCGTTTCCTTCAGCCGTCCGCGTCGTGGTTATGTAACTGAACTTTGTTGGAGGTCTTAAATTCTTCTGAGCTGCAATTTGTGGTATTTACATGTAAAAATGTCAAACAAAAAGCAGACATGTTTTTCTTCAGACGGCTCTGCTCGGCTCCTCCCGTAAACTACTGCGCAATTATATTTTGTGGGTTTCAGCTTGGAAGAAACAATGCTATAACACGCTGGGTTCTTTTACAGCAGCTACTTCCATTACAAGACAGGACTGTAAAATTGGATGCAAGCTGGCACAGAGATCTTCCTCTGTTAGTGCCATTACTATGTGATACAATATTTTGCATGTTAACTTAATCCACATCAGATGCAGGGTCCCGTGGGGCTACAAGGGAGAGTTTACTCATGCCTGCTTTTCACTGCAACACGACTGTTGCACCAGAGCTGCAGAAGAAGTATGTCAGAAAAACAATATGTGAGAATATCAACAGGGTTCCTTAGCAGGGAGTTATATGCTTTTTCGGAGTGGGTCAACAGTACAAGCGTAGGGAGTAAAACACGAGTAATAGCTGTTTTGACTGAAATTCATGAGTGGCATTGATCATATCAGACATGATCTCATTGCACAGAAAGCTGGCTGAGGAATCTCACCGAGAAGCCAAGCTTCCCTTATCATCCCCTCTGAAAAACAAAAGCAAACGTTCCTGTTGCCAGGAGGACAGTGGGGGGTTTGAGAGTGCACCTGTAAAGCCAGCAACACGCCTTCAGGCAGAAGAACAGGAAAACAAACATAAAGACACACTCCACCCACCTCCGGGCTCAACATTCATCCATCCGTTAATCAACACGGAAGACTCATGCAGACACGGGGATAACGTGCCTCAAACAGAGAGGCCCAGCAAGGCAGTAAGGCAAACCGGTACGAGCAACAGACCCAAGAAGTGGGTTAGTGGCTGCAGCAGTGGTTTAGGAAGAGTCTGTCTTTTTTTTGTTTTGGATTCCTGAATTGAATTATGAATCGATGCCGACTGCAACTGCTGTCCTCTACAAACCTTTTAGAGCCAACTTCAGGAAACACAAGCGGTAACAGTTCGATACTGAAAACATACGGGTGTGGTGCAGAAGTAGATAAGAGCACAGAGTGGGCTGACACAGTACTGCTGGAGGTGCACTGTGAGTGAGGCTGAAGGTTCAGCTGCTGACCTACTCTACAAACCCAGCGCATAGTAAGAAACAGGGGAATGTTTGTATCTCACGGTTTATCAAAAGCACATGGTACTCATGCACAGTGCAGTTGTCTTTGGTTGGAGTGGCCTCAGAGGGAACTGAACACCACCACCCCCCTCCCTGCCCCAGTGTGATTCACTGTGCTTTCTGCAGGAACCAGCACAGAATGGGAAGCAGAGCAGGAACCAGGGCTGATGCAGCTGTGTGAGATCCCACAGCGCTTCTCTCTGAGGGTCAGTGTGAAGTCGAGAGAATCAGACACTGATTGGCCTCTCCAGAATAATGGAGTCTGGAGATGCCGTGATTTTGAATTCACTTTTTGTAGTGTTATGCTGAAGTAATCTTTACTTTATCTTGGCTTACACTAAAAAGTTGTCTTTACCAGCTGAGGCCAAAATGAAATTATATTTGTTGGTTGGTGATTAAATCTTCATGTATATAATGTTAACTTATACCATCACAATCCAAATGACGGATGGTGCTGAACAATGTCCATTAAATGTAAATGACCATATATATGAAGATTCTACATTATTTTCAAAGTTCCCATATTGTGTAAAGTGAGATTTCCGTGTGATTATAGATCAGGTCTAGGTTTTATATTAATACTGTGAAAGTATCAAAGCCTCAGTCCACAGAGAAAGGCACACAGCCTGTATTCAGACACTAAGCCTTAAAACCAGCCATCAGGACTTATGTAACTTTGTGATGTCACAACAAAGCAGTCCCCGCTTTCAGACATGCCCTAAGCCCCGCCCACCTGGACCCACCATCCAACCTGCATTTTCCTAGGATGAAAATGATGTTTTCCCCATCATCTGCTTCACTGATTAAAGCCTAACTACTAATCTCCTCTGTGAAATAAGAAGCTCACTATGTCGTCAGGCACGTCTGTTATGTTCTAGTAATTAAAAAAAATGTTATGGAGCAGGTTAATCATGTACCTTGACGAGATTTCAGCTGTGCACCTGCCCTCAGATACTGAGCCATCAATCCATAGTAAGCACGTGACCAAGAAAGCTATTACGCCCTACTTCTGCCAGTGTTCTTGTACATTGTAACCTTTCCAGGTAAAAACACCTGCCAGGTATGTTGAGCTATAAATACCAGCAGCTACTGTTCCCCTCCCCCTGCGTACAATATCCTCCAGGTCACGGAGTACGCAGAGAGATTCACCTCTAAACGTTACAGACTGCCAGCAGAGAAACGGTTCAGAAGACGTCTCGACGTTTCTGGTTCAGTTTGTTCGTCTCAGAGGATTCCTGTTGTCATCCGATGGCAGCAACATCAATCCTGTTTTATAGCTGGTTGTTACATGCCATGAACTCCAACATGTCTGCTGGCTTTTCTTTTTCTTCAGCCACACACAGTTTGTTAGACCTGAGGCGCATATATCAGTACATGAAAATATTTGTATTTTTTTTATGGTTTGTTTCAGGTGACCTAAAGGTTAGACTATCACATATCTAGACACATTTTGGATCTTGGCTAACTCCACCGATCTGGTCCTACAGCTGAGGAGACCTACGTAATACAACAGTTATTTCGGCTGACAAACTTTCTGAAGCAAAAAAATAAATACAAAATGATTAGGCTGGGTTACATTTAGTCTGTAAATCTTCACAGTCTGTCATTTCCACTAATCAAGAAGTGATTTATTACAAAAAAACGAAAGGTGATCCAAGATATTTCACATCCTTTCTCCAAAATAAGTTAAATCAGATGTTTGTCACTTGTATCAAGTTACAACTACACAGAAAGCTCGGACTATGTTACCAGACCTACATAGTAAGTTCCAGTTGTTCCTGTCTGAAACACCTCACTCCTCGTGGTGGTGGCGGCATTAAAAAGGTCTATGAGGTTCTTAAACCCATAAGTTACAGGCCTTTAAATAGGCTGTAATGAGGTCTGTGACCTGTTGGGACTGTTAGCGAAGGTGTTGGATGGTTGTTCTGGTTGCTTATTTCTCTCTTATGGTGACAGTGCTGCAACATGTACTATGTGCCTTTTACTTAGTTGATCATTTCCTTGACATTCCTTTGTGCTATTTTCTATGTCAACTGTCAGGGCCATTAGAAAATCTACACTACTGCAACCATTACAATTGTATTCATGTTTGTATTAAAGCAATTGTTAAAAGGGGCTAGCACAGATCGCCCCACTTTAAGGTAATTAGGGCCGCACCTGGCAAAGCAATCAATCAATGAGCCTCCAGCATTTGAACAAGGAAGAAGGTGCAAACTAGTCAACTATCAGATTACATATCAAGGTTCATATGTTTTCTAATCATAAACACACATTATACAGTCAAACAGTTACTGACACTGGTAGTAAATCTGCATCAGAATGTAAAGAAAGGAAAGAATTGTACAATGGCAACCTCATTAAAGTTATTACAGGCCACCAGGGTGTAAAGTTTTAAGGGTTTATATCCTGAAGCGAGGTCACCGTCTGTGTGACTCATCTCTACACCGATGCATTTTAAAATCGTCAATTTTACATCCAAAGTCCATGAAAAGTCTCGCCACTAGTGAGGTGACACTGTTTCATCTAATGCCACTACAGTGTTCACTATAAAGCTCCCCTTTCTAAACCTAACATTTTCCTGATGCTAGGAGCAAGATTTTTTTTTTTTTGGAAACAGGAAATGACAGCAGATTTATTATTCTAGTCTGTAGAAAGGTGATACATGACATCATCAGATTTTCGGCTCCAGTTTGCTCCCTCACACTCTTCTCTGGTGAAATATTGCTTGGCCAGTTACAGGTCATTGCACCTTGAGGGGACAGGAAGTATTGCGGTGTCTGTGACTTGTTTTACAAATGCCAGACTAAAATCACCAGGTTCTTTTTTTTTTTTTTAACAACTCTTTAAAAACATATGAGAAAAGAAAGGAAAATAAAGTTCCTGCCTGCAGCTGCTCTGACACACACACACACACACACACACACACACACACACACACACACCCTTCCTGTCACTCCACACTGAATCCATCTGATGAAGCAGAAACACCATAAATATATAGTCTTGTAAAGAAAGTTGTCAACTGTGAGTTTATAGGGTTTTTTTTTCTTTTCTGAGACACTCCCATTACGCAACAAACCTGTAGCTGGATTACATCACCGCTGAGCGAAAATCAGAACAGTGGAGCCACATCAGTAAATAACATGTATATCTTTGTGTCATGTACTGGTTGAAAATATGAGGAGAGCAAGATACACTATTGTATAAATCTGAAGGCTTTTGATGAGTCAAACTATATTTCTGCTGGTTTTGACATCTCAGAATGCCTTTTGTAAATATATAGTCAACCCTGATGGCTGATGTTCTGTTTCTTGTTGAAAAGCTTATAAATTAAGGTTAGAGAAGCAATTACAAAGCCACAGTTGGTTCTTGTGTTAGTAAATTTCACTCTCAAAGTTTCCTTGCAGTAAATATCCATATCGGGTTCACACTCACAAGTCAAGGGGCTTAAAACAAACCTTCCTGTGGTGCCTCATAAACTGCAAGAGGTGGGGGGGCCCCACATTGTTCCTTCAAAAGTTCCTCCAAAAATTATTTCATGAACCTCAATGATGATTGTGCAATCCAAGCAAGCCTCTCTAGCACGTGCAGCCAAACATTGTTCAAACAAAGACATGTATTTTAAATTCTAGTAGATTTAAAAAGGGTTTTTAAATGCCACTCACTGCGGCCAATGTTGGAACAGGCAGACAAGTAACGTATGTCATAAAGTCATGCTTATAGTGAAGTATAACAGTTGGGAAACCGGTGAAACGGCACTAATGCTAATGCCGGGGCAGGCGGCTAGCTTGCACACAGTGGGCCATGCGCCCAGCCAGCAAGCTAGCTGCCGGGAGAGGCGGCTAGCTACCCCCCCCCCGACTCCTTTATAGGCTCAAATTAGGATCACTTTAAATATATATGTGAGAACAAACCAAGGGGATGTACTACTTAACAGCATATATACGAAAATATATTGAAGTGAACTCAACGCACTCACCTGTGTGAGCTGCCCAGTTAGTACACCTGTTGTCCCGCTGCTCCTCTGTCCAGCAGTCATGTGACCCCACATCCAACAGTATACGTTATTATTTAATTAAAACATTTTTTTTTTAAAGTAAGTAACCTTAATGAAATTAATCAATTGATGAATAGCTACATAAATGAATTGCAAGACTCTATAATAATTTCAGTGTTCATTGAAAACACAGTGAAAAACTGTAGAAGAATTATACTTCCTGCACGGACCGACTGGATCATTGCTCCACCAATAGGAGAAGGCGGCCGTGGAGTTGGACGCGCCTCCTCTCTGCTCCGACCAATCCCGTCACGGAGTCCGCGCAGCCTTATTAGCATACAGACGCGTAGTTAACACACTTTAAAATCCAGGTGACTGCGCTCAGTTTAACATGTTTTATCACGCAGAAAATCAGGATAAGAATGAGCAGCAGTGATGACACAATTACGGAATATTTCCTGACTTCGTATGTGCACATGTACATGCCCTAACAGAAGTTAATATGCAATAATGGCATAATTAGAATTAGAAGAGAATAATTAGTAAATGAAATAGATAAAATATAACAGTACAAACGCTAGAAGGTCCTGACTCCTGATGATTCCCCACAGGCAGTTATAGTATAAATTTATTAAAAAGCATGATGGATTTTCTCATGTTTACCAAATGCAGACTCCGACGGTACCTTCCATGATCCATAAATATTCTTCTCTTTCTGATTAATAGTCATAGAAAAAAATATATTATTGTGTTTGCATTAGTTTTTATTTTTGCGATTAATAACTTTCACGTTAAAATATTTTTATTAGCCACACTTGCATCTGCTGCTGCTTCATTCATGCTTCACCATCAGTAGCTCATTCATCAGCTGCTTGGCTACCAGTTCATTAGTAACATCCAGTCATATTCATACAGATATATGAAGAAATATTAATATTAGTCTGTTGATATGACAGCAGTGTTTTCTGCCCTACCTCCTCCTTCAGTGTTAAAGATTTAAGTACTGATGACGTCAGTAACACTTGTTCATGTGTGTGTTTATTTTAGTTTTGTTTTGTCACTGATCTTTTGTTGATGCTTGGATACTTTAAGAACTTCCTTGAACACCAGTCTTTGTTATAAATTTAAAATTCCTTAACATAAGTGTCTCTGCATAAACTAAAGCATACTGTTAATCTCCCCCCTGTATCTGCAGATATAGTCCAGAGACAACAAAACTGTAACATTTCCAGTAGATACACTTAAGAACAAATCCACAGTTGATCTGCAAAGTAATTTCACAAGAGCAACATTTATTAAAATCAATAACATTTTGTTCTCGTGAGCATTGGACATCAGATGTACACAATATACAAATACAAGTGCATTTTGTAGCAAATATACTTTCTATAGAGACAGCAGCAGCAGCAGAATTGGCATGTACAAAAATACACATGATTTTTCTCACACAACACAACATACCAAAGGAACAAGATAATATATTTATATATATTTATATATTTCTGTATCATAAATATGCAGAGCTATACAGGTTGAACACAATTCACTGTAATGGAGATAAGACTTATAATATTAATAATACAGGATAAAGTACATTTTTAGACCATTTAAAATGGCAACACCTAACGTGACAATGGCCTTATTCCAGTGTGTGATCCTGTGGAAAAGTTAAATTCATAATAACACTGTGATAATACTCATGAAAACTGCTCTCACATTGTGCTAAGAATATATTATCTACAGGTATGTATTTACATACTTTGCAGTACATGAATGCACAGTGAAATAAGGTCATTTATCGTTGTGTCACCTAAGAAATCAGCACTGCAATGACATGAGCACTGGAACAAATATATCATATTATTATGGACAAACGTACAACAGCTAGAGAAACTGTTTTTCAATGGTGCATTCAACTCAACACACACCCTCACACACACACACACAATCACACTCACACACCCTCACACACCCTCACACACCCTCACACACCCTCACACAACAGACTGTGTCCTTGACATTCTCGTGAGCCTGAAAGGGTTTCATGGCGAGGATAATGAAGTGCTATAAAAGCAAGAATAACGCCGTTTTCTCCCTCAGTGGCACAAGATTTCTCACATTCCCGCTCAGGACAGGCTGTCAATGATCACATCATATTCAGCAGCACTCTTGACTTTATTTCACACATACACACACACATCCACGCACACACACGCACGCACACATCGACAGTTTTTAAGTCTTCCTCCCCTGCTCCCCTCCCTCCCAGGTCACAGAGATATAAACCAGAGCTCCAGAGGACAACACTGTGTGCTGTGTGTCTGGAAACTCGGCCTGTATGAATAAATACCGACCCTACTGATTCACTGATTCAGATGTATAAACACTTCACTTAAGAGTAATAGTTCACTTAACAGATGCAATTGCAAAAGGTACAACTGCCATTAAAATAGTCTGTACAGTGGGGGCATCTGTCCTCTCCTCCTCTGGCACCGCAGCAAACATCACAGGTGTTATGGATAGCGCTGATAGCATGTCCATAGTATTTGCATTAAGTCAAGACCATCATCAGTCAGACCATATTGTTGTCATCACTGCTGCAGAGAGCAGCAATCAGATGTACCGTTACAGTAAACTGCAACACCTTTTTGTATTGGGCTAACTACTGCTGCCAGAAGGAAAGAGGTGTACATGGAGGAATATAATCACATAGATAATGACAACAGCTGTACACAAGTGAACACATCAGGTCACATCACATCACATCAGTCTTTCATACACAGTTTGCCTGTACCATGTTCTTATTTACACGTACGACTCCTCTGCAAAAAAAAGCTGTTCGAAGTCGTCCACTCGTGGGTCGCTGCACCGCCTGCTCTGCCACTCCCTCTTCCCCTGCACGATAGCTAGTGCCACCTCCTGACTCCTCCGCAAGCAGGCATCTGCATCCTCCTGATCCTGCGAGGAAAAGTAGTCCCTCACAGCCCGGGTGGCGGAGGGAGACAGGCAGAAGCGTGGTTCAGCGTGGTTGGGCTCCACGTCTGACACTCTCAGGCCGCCGTCTTGGGTCTGACCCTTTGAAATACGAAGTCTGTTCAGGGTGAGGCTGGAGGTGAGGTTAGAGTTCGCATTGACCTTGTTAGGTTCAGATGCTCTGCGAGGGAGGGGAAGAGTCCTTCTCCCTCTGTGTACCTCCATGGCCGGAGTCAGAGAGTGAGACTTTTGCCTCTGCAGGACCAGAGTGGTGGCGCTCTGTCCATAGAAAACACCCTGCGGGGGCTGCACACACTCATGTCCAGCCAGCCTGTGTGTGACATCACTTCCTGCGGGTGGTTTTGGGTTGTTAGGACAGGTTGGGGGTTTGTGGGTACAGGTCAGGTCGTGGAGCTGCCTCAGCTCTCTGACCGTCAGGGGTTTCTCTGTCCCCTTGTAGAAAGGGGAGCGGCTGCGCTGCAGCTGCAGCAGAGCCTGCTGGTAGGACGGAGGGCTGCTGGATCTCCGCTGGCAGTTTTGATTCATTACCACGGCCTCGGGGGCGCCGACAGAGCAGCCGTTACTGCTTGGGTTGGTTTTCCCGTTTACCACAGGTGAGTCCTCTTCTGCGTGTCCATTATCAGCCTGCTTTAGAGACAGGCGGCGGTCCTTCTTCAGCCACATGTTAGGATGGAGGCCATGGGGGTGGGAGGTGGTATGGCTGGTCCGCGGAGGCAGGGTGGGCTGTGGAAAATGAGGCGTTGCTTCCTTCTGAGGGGGGGAGCCTCTGGGTGACACCTGGGGTCGCCCAGGAAAGTTAGGGGAGAGAGAAGTAGGTTCAGCCAATGGAATCACCCCATTGGTGGCATAGTCAGTAGAATACTGTGAGAAGGCGGAGTCTAAAGAGCTGAGGGAGGAGCCCGTGGGTGAGGTTGCCGGTGACGACAGACTGGAACAGCTGGCATCCAGTCGCAACGGAGGCGGAGGAGTGTGCTTCACCTTCCTCCACCCACCGTTCTGGACTTTGACTCCTCCCTTCTCACACCCATCCTCTCCCTCCTCCTTCAGCTGCAGCCCGTTCAGCCTCTGCTCCAGAAACACCTCGTCCTCCTCCTCTCCCTCACCTTCCATGGCAGCATCATAGCTCGCCTTCCGTACAGGCAGCCGATGGTTATCGGCATGAACCGTCACTGTGCCTGAAGGCGGCGTGCTTGCCAGGGCCAAGGCGGGCTCCGAACTCCTCCTCAGCCTCCTGGGACCCTGCGACGGGCCGTTGGCCTGGCGGGCGCGAGGCTGTCGAACCGCAGGGCTGAACCTCCTGGGTCTGGCCAGCGGGGGGAGCTGAAGCTGGAGGTCAGTCTCGGGGTCGGGATCAGGGTCGCAGTCGCTGAGGGTTATGACAGAGTCACGGCTGCGGCTGTCAGGCTTGTCCTTGTCACGAAGCGGCAGCTGCTCCTGGTAGGGAGACTCAGGGTCATCGTTGAGCTCATTCTCCAGGCTGTCATAGGACGAGTCGTTCATCTGGAAGGACGACACATCTGCAATAAAAGAAAGAGGAGGAAAAGAATTTTATTATTTGATTTAGATTAAAGTGTTAATCAAGATAATATAATACAAAAATAAACACAATAATTTAGCAAACAAAACGTACAAAGACTTTCCTTCCCAGTTTTATATGTAATACTGTATGTAATAGTAAAGTAGCCCTTCAATTATAAATTAAATTAATGAATCAATTATTAAGTGTCTTTCCACCCACTAGCTTACAAAACTAACAGTCCAAGTTCCACAAACTTAATTTATCAACACAGCAACATACAGCAAAATGCAGCTACATCTCTGTACTGGTAGAAACTTCATCCACAAAGCTGAAAAAGTGAGCGCAGTCTGACAGAAACTAGGATCAAATCTTGACCCCTGATCTGAGTGAACAAAGTCACAGTTCACCGCTGGAGACGAAGAGAACAGAGGACAAAGCGCCGTCCCGCTGTGTGCTCCCTGACCTCAGTGGTTATTTATAGAGCGAGGAAGGAGAAGAAAGTTGGCGGTATTTATGAATGAGGAGATTCAATGCCGTGTTAATCAGCATCTGTGACCCCGGCAATCACTGAAATTACAGCAGGTCGATGTGCTGACCCCAATCAACAGGCCTCAAAGAGCCTCGGCCATTCAGTCGCGCACACGCACACGCACACGCACACGCACACGCACACGCACACTGAGCTAGTCAATCTCAAACCACCTTGTAAGACATTTTTTTGGGTGCAACACACTGAAGCATTGTCGGTAAACTTTCAGAAACACAAATCAAGGATCTGTTCTTCACCCACACACACTTTAAATAAGACTTTGACCTTTACTGTGACCTTCATAATTACTGTGAGAGCTACAAGAAGATATTCTGTGGGCACATCTTTGCTTTACAGACTTAGCTGTGCTCTTTCATTGCATTTCTTATG
This sequence comes from Seriola lalandi dorsalis, assembly GCF_002814215.2. Classification (NCBI taxonomy): domain Eukaryota; kingdom Metazoa; phylum Chordata; class Actinopteri; order Carangiformes; family Carangidae; genus Seriola; species Seriola lalandi. The sequence goes on along the minus strand of NW_019523012.1, from coordinate 9,809 downwards.
ACTGAGAACCGAAAGAAAACAATTTGATCAAGAACTGCATTTTAAAAATTGTTCATCTAGTTGCAGTTTTGTCTGTTTTATGTACAATCAAACATTTCCAACTTAAAAGACTTATAATTCAAAGCTCTGAATTAAATTGTCAGTTTGATTTAAATAATAAAAAAAAAAAAAATCATGTGATTAATCAGGTAAGAAATATTTTGGAAAGAGTCGTTGCTGTTTTTTTGGACACAGTATTCCTGTCATGTTACTGACTCAGCACTTCGCAACCCTTCATCTCCACAAGTTTATATAACAGAGCTGAATTAGAAATGTCATTGTTGGGATTACAAGCCGATATAAATGATGTGACAGAGTCCGTGCATGTCATTTCAGTGGTTTACTGAAAGAACAGAACTGGGAACTCTGAGTAAAAGCCAAATCCACAGACTTGGCCTCCAGCTCCAGAACAACTCTATCAAACTCTGTCTCTGTCCGCATTCTGTTCATTTTCTAATTTATTGATGCCACATGATTCATACTTCAGTTGATTCTCTCCCCTCTCGTCTCTATTCTCCTCTGCTCTGCTGGTTCTCAGTTACCTGATCCGTGGTCACTGCTGCTGCTCTTCTGGCTGAAGCTCCTGAACAGCGTGGTGACGTCTTCTCCCAGGACGCCGCTGCAGTTCTCTATGAGGAAGCGGACCAGCTCACACACCTGCAGGGAGAAGCACCACCTGGTTATAGAGTGAACTCTCTTGACTTCGCTTTTTTGCTGCTGACAATTCATTTTCATTGTCGTACAGTTGGTTGAAAGTGTGATTCTGTTTACGCAGAGCTTCATTTGTTGAAGCGGGTCCTCGGGGGAAGCAGCCAAAGTTCAGCGGTAATTCAGCAAACATGCGGTTTCCAAATGTCTATGTCAGCACAAATTAAACTCACAAATCTGGAACATGCACACACACATACACACACACACACACACATACTGGAAATCAATACATTCACAGCCCCTAGTGAACGTTTTAACATTGATTACATTGGTTGTGATGGCGTTCTGAAACTGCAGCTGCTTGTCCTGTAGCTCCTGCCTCCTTCATTTTTATGACATTATGACCTGAATAGTTTGTGATATCACTTCCAAAAGTTGTGTTTTTGTGTCCAATGTTATCATTCTGAGAAAAGTTTGCGTTCATTTGTTTGCACTGATGTCGACCTTCCAACCCCTACACAAGTATTTGCATTCCACACCCACCAAGAAAACATCAAACTCCTTCTTTTCCAGTCCTGGATAATGTCCTGATAATAATATATGACGTCACGTATTGGCTTTGATTAGCGCTCGCTCAAATGCTTGTTGAATGACCGCAGCTGGGAAACGACAGACGAATCCAAGTGTGGGAGTTTTGGACAGTAACTTTTCTCAAAGCACAACTTTAAGATAATTCATATTACTGTATTCATCATCACATTTAGGAGCAAACACCCCAAATCACAGCGGCACGCCTTTTTCGCAGCAGCTTCCAAAACGAAGAGTCAACACAGCGACCAGCTCAGTTTTGAAACATGCCGACGGTGTCTGTGCTTTATAGGTATTATCAGCTCAGCTGGAATCTGTCCTCAAACAAATCACTGTATTTGGCTGAAACCGCCGCCTCTTACACTAAGCAGACAAAATTTACCAAACACATGACGTCCTGTGACACAAACAGTCGGCGTCATACCCTCCCCGGCTTGTGGAAAGTTTCCACTAAAACCTGCCCGTTGTGTTTATGCATTACTTCTTTTTCCTGTCGTCGTTCTGACTCTGTGACACTACGGGCAACACAGGCCCTCCCTTTGTTTGTCTGTTTGCAGGCCAGATGTTGTGTGTTCACATGTGTGTACGGTGTCCACATGCATGTGACAGAGCAGTGCTCAGAAGAGGAGTAAGGGATAAACATTGTGCACACCCGGGCTACACTGTTATGTCATTTTTCATATTATAAAGAAATAAAAGTCTCACTTCCCTTAAAGCAAGTGAGAAAAATCTGACAGTGTGGGGAGATCATTTTATTTCCAATAAAAACCAACCTGTTTCTTGATAAGTCTTTTTAGCCGTGTACTAAAACTACCATTGATGGTCCATTTGTTCTCAGTGTACCTGGCAGATGATGGGAGATGAGTGGTATTTTCAGAGTTATGTAACTTAATGGGGTCCACAGTAATTTTACTCTAACAACCGGGCACAGTTAATCCCTTACACTTGTTACCAGACAGCAAATGCACCATGTTCCTCCTGGTTTTTATCTCCTCTGCACGTACACTGCTTATTTCTCTTCAGAGAGCACACGTACTAATGACTGCTGTATGAAAGCCCTGAGGCCACATTTTTGTTGGATTATGGGTAATTCTCAGCTCTTTTTTCCATAAACTGCAGTGGCAGTTACCATTCAGTTACACAACAAATATGAATGCACTGATGTCTCGTCTGTCTGTTCCTCACTGCCTGCCACGTGGCTGACAACGCTGACGTCTACAGGTAGATAGATTCCCCAGAGCCTCTTCATCATCTACCAATCATCTTCAATAGAGTGAGACAGTTTCTGATTAGAGGAAGATAACTTCCCCTTTAGATGTTGTTGCTATTCTGTGACATCTGTCTGCTATCAAAGCACAGTGACATTCCTGAAGAACAGCACATCACCTGACGCAATTTTAACTGGTAACTGCTAAGTATGTCTTTACCAGTCAAACAGTGGGCAATCAGTGGTGCAGATAACATAATCAATCTATCAATTATTTACACGTCAAACGTTTTCACGTCTCATTAGAAACTGGGGTTAATTTGGTTGGAAAGTGAAGGGTTAATTTAGATGTCTAAGTTACATTAAACTATTGTTTTTTACTTCAATTAAATTTCTACATGTCCATGTGAAGCAGGTCCAAACCACAAGCTGAATCATATAACTGTTAAAATACTCTTGAACCAACACTTCACTGTTCTTCTTGAGGACAGACTCCATGACTACAGAGGAAGTTAGCTTAGCTGGGCTAACATGTCTGAATTAAAGAGTGATAGTAACTGCATGTCCCTCCTCGACAATCGCATGTGAGCTGTAACACGTCCAATAGAAATGTATGGTCAAACAATCAAAGAAAGTAAGAGGACGATAAAAACGTAGCGTTACTTCCTGTTGTGTTGATGATACTTTATTTAAGCGTCATGTTTCTAAATCTAAAAAACATGCAAAAATAATAACAATTTCTTCTGAAAATCCCTATGTAGACCCGTAACCTGCACATTCTCCAGAACCACTGAGCCTGTGTTATTTTGTTGAAATGTCTCGTCCAAATAATTAAAGGAAAGACGACATGTTGATTGCACAACTCGTCAAAATACTAGTGTTCTTCCTTTCCTTTTTAATTCTATTGTTTTCACCACTTTCATACCCCCCCGTCTCTCTTCAGATTCCCTCTCTACTTCCCTCCCTTGATTCACTCTCTTCTTACCTGCCACTCTCTCTTTAATTTGGCCTTCCTGCTCTCCTTCAATCGCTCATTGAGCATTCCTCACTGTCAGGCCGAGAGGGCTGCTACGTGATGCAGAGCACTGTTAGAGAAAAGCCTGCGGGCACGCAGAAGACTTTCACCCGTCCATCCATCCATCAGCAGCCTATTCAGAGCTGTTTCTTTTCCTTTAACTCTGTGATGTGTTATCTTAAACTCTCTCTCTCAACCATTCAGAAACACAGGAAAAAACTCAACTGACTGCTGTAGATCATTCACAAAATATCTGTCTGTAGCGTGAGCGCAGGTTGAGAACGGACTGCCACACTACACAACATCACTGCAGGATATATGGAGCATATACACAATCTGCACATGTGCGTGGGCGTGTGTGTGTGTGTGTGTGTGTGTGTGTGTGTGTGTGTGTGTGTGCGTTCACAGATGTCACAGCTGTGTGTTAGTGGGTCATTTCTGAGTATTTCTGAGGTCATCAGTCAACACACTCATCCAGCAGCCTGCAAGGAAGAGTCTATTTATCTGCCTGTGTGTCACTTTTCTGTTTCTTCCTCCGCTGGATACTGTCTGCGACTGTTATGTAGAAAAAGTCAGTTAAAAAGGAAAATAAAGCAGGAGAAAAGTAAAATTTTGGTCCACATATTTCAAGATCAAGCTCAGAAGAAAAACATCTTCCTTTTGAATGATTTATCTCTGACTCCATCTTAAGTGATACTCAAACTAAAGCTGTTTTTACCTCAGAAGCTCCTAAACAGCAACGTTCAGCCAAAAACATTTAAATTATATGCTGCATGGAAGTAGGAGGGACACAGAGATTAAACCGAACTGGCTAAAACTGAGCGTTCACGTGTCTCCAGACAAGGTTGGAAACCAGCCATTACACGGCCAGGGGCCCACGCTCGTTTAATTTGGCCCCTGGTTCCAACCGCAAAGAGAGGGGGGAGGTGGAAATGTCGAAATCTCACTTTGTTATTTTTTTTAAAGTTTTTTTCCCAGAAAAAAGGGGCTGCCTGTGCTCAGGCCGCACACACAAACAAGCAGTGTGCGAGAGGGAAAGTGTTATCAGGGGAGTGTTTGTGAAAGAGATATTTAGGTATTTGCGGGTGTTGAGGGAGCTTGTACTGACAAGAGTGTATATATGTGTGTGTGTGTGTGTGTGTGTGTGTGTGTGTGTGTGTGTAGAAAGAGAGAGAGAGAGAGAGGTGCTTCAGCAACACAATTTTCTGCTACAGTTAAACGCACACACTTGGCCTCAGGATTCTGTAGGAAATTCTTTGCATGTTTTCTCAATGAACCTCAGCCACCCCAAGAACACACACACACACACACACACACACACACACACACACACACACACACACACACACTTGAGAAGATAAGCAAACCAGCCACCCACAGAGATTGTGTGTATCTGTAACAGACCACAAATCCAAAAGCTTTGTATGCTTAATGTCTCAGTGACGACACGGTGGGCGAGGGTGGGCGAGGGTGGGGTTCCTCTGTGGGCTCTGGCTGCTGCAGCTACTGCTGCTGTGGGATCAAGTCACTTCAGGTTAGCCTGGCTGACCAACATATGAGGGAGAGAGAGCAAGCAGTGTTGCTTCACCGCTGGGTCAACTTTAAATCCCCAAAAATACACTTTAGTGGCAGAAATGGTTCACAAGGAGATCAGTGCAAACTAACAACGACTATTTTCTGCAGTTGTACTCATTTCTGATTTGCTTTGTTACAATCAAATATCAGGACACCTCACATTTATTTCTGGCCAACAAAAGCTGAGTGAATAAACCCAGAACTATCTGTTGGGTAGATACAACTAGAGATACATGTTTGTTTTTGTAATTTTTGGAGAACTAACCCTTTAATGGTGACATAAGTCTCTAAGTAGTAAATGAGATACATATATCTTCCTGTGTGCTTAAGAGTAAGTCGGCATGAAACTGTGAAGCTTTCCTGTTTCGTCTTGCTCTAAGCTCTGGGTTCTCAAGCTCAACACGGAGTAAGAATGTTGTGATTTTAGCTCATGAGCGATTGTCCGTGATGACAGGTAAACGTGACTGAGCGTGTGTGTGTGTGTGTTACAGCTGTGTGTTAGTGGGTCAGCTCCCGCTTCGAGGTCAACGCTCCCATCTGCAGGGAAACCTTCAGTCTGCTGACAAATGGCTTTCGGGCTGACAGAGATAGTGAGTGCATGTGAACATATATGTGCTGCATACAGTATGTTCGTGTGTGTGTGTGTGTGTGTGTGTGTGTGTGTCAGGAAAAACCACAGTTTCTTACATGTCAAACTCTCGTCTGTGTGTCTGATCACATGTGCTTCATATATATATATATATATATATGAAGCACACACTCATGCTGAAGCAGTTTGCTTCTATTATTCCACTGAAATGTTAAATTCCTCAGAGTGTGCACAGTCGCAGCAAACATCCCAAACACACACACACCTATAGCAACAATTTTACAAAATACAGTTATTTGCCTTCTTGCCAGGTGTTGGATGAGAAGATTGATACCACTCTCATGTGTGTACATTCAACACAAAGCTGGAGCCAGCAGTCGGTTAGCTTAGCGCAGCTAGCCTGGCTCTGTCTGAAGGTAAATGAATCTGTCTGCCAGCATCTCTAAAGATCACTGATTTTCAACTTATATCCTGTTTGTTTAATCTGCACAAATTCAAGAGTGTAAAATAAAAAATTTGTGGTTTTAGAAAGGGTCAGGTGCAGGACTGTTTCTTGACCGAGTATGTATATATAAATATATATATACATAACAACAATTTTCCAGATCTGAGATTGATATTAGCTCCGTTCCCCAAAACACTCCATATTGTGCGTGTATGTTTGTTCTTCCTCACCTTCTTGGTGCCCTCCCCCTCCATCTCGGGAGTGCTCGGCGCTGGGGCCCAAAGCATGCTGGGAGCGATGCAGACAGACAGGTTGAAGGCGTTCATCTGGTTGTCGTGGGCGTTGCCTTGGATACAGTGCAGTATGGCGATCACATGTCGCAGGAGAAGCAGGTTCTCGCTTGGCAGGAGGTGGAGCAACCTGAGAGAGTGGAGGAAACGATGGTTAATGACTACAGCAATCATAAAAAAAACAACATCTTGTTCTAAGTTCTTGTTCTCACAGTGTGTGTGTTGCCGTGATGTTTGCTGATCTCAGGCTCCACAGGAATTTTTCCACTAACATTTTCATTGTTGCTTTCACATTAGTTGTTTTTTATTTTCTTAAGCAAAAGGAATTCAGTTTGTTGTATTTGGATCTGGAGCAATGCCGCCCTCTCCCTCCGTCTTCCCCTCTCTAGACATAAACAGGGTGCAATTAAAGGAAAAACCAACAAAGTGCCACAGTAAGGTGTCGGGCCACCGCACGCCTCCAGAACAGTCATTTATTCAGTTCTTTCCTTTAATTTGTCTGCAGAATGAAAGCCTGTGTGACTTGTGTGTGTGCGTGTGTGTTTGTCCTTGTGAGAGAGAGACAGCTGTTACGTTAACAGCAGGATTTTGGCATTAAAATAATTTTTTATTTTTAGGATTTGAAGAGAGAGTTCCTACCTCTGGACAGCTTGCGTCCTCTCCTCCCCTCCCTCCCCCTCCATCGCATCCATCCACTGGTCGTACAGATCCACACACAACATGCTGCCCGGGATATTTCGCAGGAAGTCCTGAAAGCAAAAATGATATCATGAAAAATTATCAATTAATTAAACATGTCTTACAGCTATTTACTTTATCGAATAATGATTTTGTATTGGTAACACATTTTAATTTAGCTGATTGACTT
>NW_019523012.1:0-1784 GCF_002814215.2 Seriola lalandi dorsalis | reverse complement strand
TGGGTGAGACATAGAGACAAAGATGGACAGTGTAAAACAGAGAAAGACACCAGAAAAGGCAGAAGAAGAAAGAACCATTGATTCAGTGTTTGAGAGAAACACATGTAGACCTGCCCTCACGCTCCAGAGAACCATTTAATTTGAAGTGTGTCTCTGTGTGCGCCAGTGCGTGTGTGTGCATGTGTGTGTGTGTGTGTGTGTGTATGTGTGTGTGTGTGTGTGAAATGACATCTATGGAGCCCTCTGTGTGTGTCTTACGGCTTATGACTGTGTGTTCCTTGTTGAGGGCTCAGTGGTGCCAGGTATCAATGTCTACCTGTGTTGTGTTTGTGTTTGCGTGTTCGTCTGCAGGTGAGTCTTCTCTGTGTCTACCTGTTCTCTCTGACATAACAGCTCAGCGTGTTTCTGCAGTGACGTTCTGCAGACATGTTGATGGGAATGTACAGCAAATATTTATCGTTTAAAAAAAATGACTTAAACCCAACAAAAGGAGAGACGCCATTCAAGCCTATGGTTGCCATAGAAAATAAAGGACCAACTTTAAAGACGCTGCTGCAACTTTCTAGTTCTAGTACAAATACCTGTAAAGAAGTAGAGCTGAACACAACCAGCCAATTAATTGATTAGTTGTTGGACAGAAAATTGATTGACAGTATGGTAATTGATAGTTATTAAGGTTATTCATTAAGCAAAATACCAAACATTTGCTGGTTTCAGTGTCTTAAATATGATTTCTTGCTTGTTTTCAATTATTGTAAAATATATCTCTGGGTTTTGGGAATGTTGATCGGATAAAAGAAGCAATTTGAAAATGTCACCAATCCATGAATTGATAATAAAAATAATCTTTAATTGCAGCACTATTCTGGATTTCATCTAATCTAAAATATCTATATAAGCAAGCGACATCTGTAAATTTAGTACTGCAGTAAATCCGCCGTATTATAACGTAACTCTAGCAACGTTGATTTGCCAACATTCGTGAAATGATAACATTGATGTTATTAAGCAACTGTGATTTGTATCTAAGGGTCCCACCCTTAGATATTCTCTCCCAACAAATGGAGGATTCTTTCAGTGGGTGGAGGACCCAGCAGCACCAAACAGGGCCCAAAAAAATATGTGGCATGCCTCACACAGAATCCATTATTTAACAATCTGCCGTGGCGTCATGCCCTAATACACTCTGGAACAAAGTTCAGCCGTAACAGAATTACTGGTGTGCTCTGGCACCTCTCAGCAGGCCTCGCCATCGCTGAAAAAACATCACCTCGCTGTAAATCAGGCGTTACATCATTACAGCAGTCAGGGAATAGTTTCAGAGAGGAGGAATGAGGAGACAGAGACAGACTGCTTGTCAACTGGGTGGGCAATGTCTGTCATGCTACAGTAACCTTCTGCTGGCGTGTTACAAAACAGGTGCTACATGGAGTATTTCTCCTCATGGGCAATAAAACACAAGACCAGGCACGACTAGTTTAGCCGAGTCTTCATACAATCAGGTCAATGTTGCTTTCTCTTCTTAACCTTTACCAAGTCGTTCTTGTTTTAACCAAAACCGGTTCCTTTATCTAAACTTAACCTCCTAAGACCCGAACTCTTGCATGGCGTGCATTTTTAATTTCTCTTTGCTATTCAGGCTGATTGGGACCTGAGAAAAATGATGTCCACATATGAGGACATTAGTTTTAAATTTCGATTACTGAGTGGCAGTATAATATCCTCATATGTGGTCACCAGGCCCTTGTTGAGAAAAAGTTAATATTGTGGTCTAGAGAACCCAA
>NW_019523011.1:3188-4213 GCF_002814215.2 Seriola lalandi dorsalis | reverse complement strand
ACACTGGATTTGACACTGCTGTTTTGGCTCTACAACAACAAAGATAACAAATAACCCAAAAGGAAAAAAAAAAGGAAAAGATAATTGTCACTAATGAAAACAGAACACGTCCCTGCCCCCTTTTAATGTGGTGATCCTGCCGACAACGCCAAGTCTGTGACCAGAGTGGCGGTCATAGGGTGAATATGTTGCCGAACAACGCCACCTGGGGAATTACACCCCAGGAAATAACAATACTTATAACCAAAAACTAAAAGCTTACGCAAGTTCGTATCACCACAGGGCAAAGACAACGTTGATAATACAAGTTTTATTCAACAATAATTACTAAAATGAGGTTCCATAAATGCTGTCTAAAGCAGATAATATTATACACGGGGCCATAAGGGAAAGGGAAGTGGGCAGTGCTGGGTTACCTCGGCGCCCGAAACCAATGAGGGAGGGGGGAAACTAAAGCACCCGTGACACTGCACACACACAAACTGAAAACGTGAAGAACCACCACCAGGGATTGGGTCGCCACCCGGAGCCCACAGCACCTGTCCACAGGGAGAAAAAGCACAATAAAATGGCCACACTTTACCAATACACACAAACAAAACAATAATAAGTAATAAAGTAAATAACAAAATAATCTAACTTCTCAACTATAATATAACAGGCAATTAATATACAAAAGAAATCAAACTCAATAAAACGGTACTCAATTTAATAATACCATACAAAAGAAATCAAATTAAATTAAATCAATATTCAAAATAACTAAATGTTTGTATAAACTAATAAAGAACAGCGGCAAAGACTGTTATAACAGCCGCATCAACACAGCGGCACGCTACAGCGGAACCAAGTATTTATAGAATCGAACAAAACAATAAAACAATTAATAAAACCATGTACTCCAACGGAGCCAAAAAGAGAGAACCAAAAAGAAGAGAGCCAAAAAGAACCAAAAAGAACCAAAAAGAACCAAAAAGAACCAAAAAGAACCAAAAAGAACCAAAAAGAACCAAAAAGAACCAAAA
>NW_019523011.1:0-2670 GCF_002814215.2 Seriola lalandi dorsalis | reverse complement strand
TGGTCTTTAGGGAAGTAAGTAGTAGTAAGATTAGTGAGTCATGGTGAGTCTCAGCTATGGTTGATCCAGTCTATGGGTTGACCACAGACCACAGAGCTGTCTTTCCAAAAATGTCCAGGATGAGGAGAAATGTTTCTGAAAGCTTCTGAAAGCAGTTGTTTTCAGCCACTTCTTGAATCCCTCATTTCCTACAGTGTGCACAGACATTATGTCTTTAGCAGTCCGGAAAAGTAAATAGTAACACACTCAGAGGTGTCCTGATATGGCTCAACTCAGGTGAACCATTACAGAACTAAAGGCTTTGACAAAACATTTACCTGTTCAGCAGCTACTCAGGTGTTTATACTGCAGCCAGAAAGACTGCGGTCAACTTTTTCTCCAGGGTGAAAGGAAACCCACTGCAGTGCAGGTGCGTGTGGTTACAGCTTGGTTCAGTGAACTGGAGTGTTACAGTCCTCACAGTATCTTGCTTGTTTAACTAAAGCTGTCAGATAGTGAAATAGAAAGTACAACATTTCCATCTGAAATGTGTTGGAGTAGAAGTCTAGAGTAGCATAAAGTAGAAGTACCTCAAAATTGTACTTATGTACAGTACTTGTAAATGTACTTAATTACTTTCCACCACTGCTAAAACAATTACTTAGCCTCATTAAACATGGATTTTAATCTTAGTCTATTACCCAACCAGGTAAAACTTTTCCTGAGGAGGTGACTGTTAGTGCTGCAGATAAGCTTGTGAAGGTATTGTGAATTTTATGACTAAAGCATGAAACTTTCTCCACTGCTTCTAACCATGAAGTTTATTTTCAGACGTGGAATCATTTAAGATGAGACCCCTAGGACAGGGCAGAGGCCCCTGGAGTAATGAGTGTGGTCCAGACCAAACTAGCATGCTAGCTTCTGATTATAGAATGTTCACTAATTTGCTAGCTAGTCACGTAATCCCATAGAGCAAACAGCAGAAGTTGTCAGTGTTTTTAACAAGCTATAGCTACCGTAACACAAAATTGGTGCTCTAAGCAAAATTAAGTTACACAGCCATAGCAGCAAATAAGCATCTTTAATAGAACAAAAAGGCAAATTTGGCAAAGATATACATGATTATAATGAAGAAATGAGGCAGAAACTGGAAAAAAAAAATGCAATGCTGAGATCAAGGACCTCTCAAGGTCACCAGAGGTCAGATATAAATTGCCTCCACATCTGAAATAAAACCATGGTGTATGCAGATTATATGCTGAAACTTCTATGCTTTAGTCATAGAATGCACATTCGGTTTGCGTATGTGCCCCACTATGTTAGAAAAGCTAATATCAAAAAGGCAAAAGATGAACTAAACCACCACGGCCATAAAAAAGACTATTCAAATGAAATAATAAACTCTATATTGATGTCAAAACTGAGCACCAGTGTTTGCTAAAATTTGATAATATTGACATTTTATATTGGTAATGAAATGACAAGCCAACATTGGAAATGAAAGGGTGCGCTATCAGCCAGCTAACATTAGTTAGCTAAAGTATAACTTATGGCAAAAATTAGAAACTAACATTAGCATTCATCCATAGATATTTAATACATTTAAGACAGAAACTCAGAAGGTAAGAGAGTAGTATATTAAACAAGCTGGATAGTTAGCTGCTACTTAGCTACAGGAGCAGAGACTTGAGGACGTGAGCCACTGATGTCGTTAGCTAACAGTTTGCGAGCTGCAGATAGAAATATTACGCTGACCAGACTTTAACCATTTTCAAACTGTAAGTTAATGCCAATGAGGCTTTGGTGTTAGCACCAAATAATATTTTTAGTTGCTAGCAAGTTAACTTGCTAGATATCTAACAAACTAGTGAACAATTAAGGAAAAGGAAGTGGCTCTGGGCCTCAGGCACTGTTGTACAGTATGAATCACTCCGTCTTGCACTTGGGGAAGATGAGCCTGTGGCTGAAGGCGCCAAATTAGATAATACAAGAGTAATAATCAACCTTATTTGCAGTTCAAGGTGTCTTTCCAACAGTTTTACCATGGTTGTCTATGGGGAAAATAATTATTGGGCCACTGGGGTATATTTCATCTTAGTAACAACTTAGAAATTTAGCGGCAATGATAAGCACCACATCAAACTGTCTTATTATAACCATGATCAGAGCTCTTAAGACAGTTTCCTAATAAACAGAACCAGCAGCTTATCTGACCAGTAGAAGGGCAGCAGAGCCATGTTCAGATTCCACCCTGAGAGCATCTGCACAAAACAAAATTACTGCACACCAACAGGCAAACACAACAGTCACATGGAAAACATGATTTCAAATGGGATGCAAATCACATTTCTCTGTGCTTCACAATTTAGCTCTTTGTCATGTTTGTAGTGATAATCATTTTGGGTTGCTGTCATAGTTGGTAGGTTTGCAATCACACATTTTTTTTTACATTTATTTATTTAGACACCTTTTTTCTAAGTTTATTTGTAGACCTTTTAATTGATGTTAGGGCAGTTGCAGAAGGGTTCTTCACATCACAGCAGTAAACACGTCAGGTTTTGCTGCTGGAATGGCCATGCCATATAAATATTTATTTTTGAGAGCGAGAGCAAGAGACAAGTGTAGGCTACAGTGTGTTGCTTCTGTTGCTTGGTGCCATTACAGCACATGTCACTTTCATACTTGCATTTA
>NW_019523010.1:2481-3610 GCF_002814215.2 Seriola lalandi dorsalis | reverse complement strand
AGTATATTTATGTGTTGGAGCAAAGCTTTCTCTCCTCTTCTCTACTGGTGTGTCTTGTCTGTGTAATAGCCATGTCCTTGTAGTTTCATACTGTCTTTCTTGTGTGTCGGTCTGTCCTGGAAAATCTAAAGCAAAATCTTAGAGGGGCTTTTTGTAAGTTTTCTCTGCCGTCAAATGTTTCTTGCCGGGGTGGTGGTGATTGAGCTTCAGTCATCGTTGTCTTTGTAATACAAGAGCTAATAATACATCCACTGAGCAGCGCTACGTCTTCAGGGCAGATTGGAGGCTACAGTGAGTCACTGGGGCTAGCTGGTTAGCGTGCTAACTCTAGTAGAAGAAAAGACACGATAGAGACAAGAGTTAACATTGGCGTTGCTTTCCACTGCTGGAGACAGCTGTTGGTGAGTATAGAAAAGAAGTTTGATGCTGAACTCACAATGTTTCTTCTAGACTGGTAAGTAAACATTTGTTAATGCTAAAAAAAAAAATTAAAAATCTTAGCTTTCCTGCCTTTGTGAAGGTAATTGACTTGTATTGTGCTTGACTGAGCAAGTAACTGGCCACAAGTTGGATGAAGAACTGTTAACTCATGAAGGACAATTATTTGGTTTTCAATTTTTTCTTCCTGATGCTTTTAACTCTTTAGATATTTATAACGTCCATAAAGCAGTCTGTAAATCAGGCTGTAATGTACTGGTTCTAAAATTAGCATGACTCATTCTCTGCAAAAAAATATGTTTCCAGAGAAAAAAACAACAGAAGAAACCTTATGTGGCCATTATAGTCCTTTTATCACAAAGTAGATTTTTTTTTATCATAGGCTCATTATGAAAAGGAAATAACAGTGACACATCACAAAATAAGACTTATTTCAAATGATCACCAACTGATGACTACATGGTGCCTCCGCTCCGATTGTCATGGTTATAGCCTCACGTTTTGAAATGTTGTTTAAGATAATTTGGCCTCGTTGCTTTTAAACCGGCGCCATTGGATGAAACACATTCACTGCATTATAAGTGTGTTGCTATGCTAAATAAAGGTCTCACAACTGCTGTGTGCTACTATGTTTATTTTGTTGCCCGAAAAAATCTAAAAGCTTAAAAGTGTCATTAGTGTTTTCTTTTCC
>NW_019523010.1:0-1488 GCF_002814215.2 Seriola lalandi dorsalis | reverse complement strand
TTTTTTATCAGTCATGGTGGGAAAACAATAACATTCCACACTTGCTCTGGAAATTGCTAACAGAAATGTATTTTAGTATTGTAGTTTTAGTCCATGCAGTGTCTGCTAGTAGAAGCTAATGTCAAGTGAAACCTAACTGCTGGTAACCTCTCCCTTCTGTGGGGTGTTTCTTTTACAAACACTATGTCAGCCAATAGCCTCACTATACAACACAGACAATAATGCTGCAATGTTTCAACACCAGTGCAAACCTAAACTGAACACTCCTGAGTGTGCTTCGGTTACGCTGTTATGCACTTTGACCTCGAAACAAACTATTAGTTCCTGTGGCAACAGAAGCGGGAAACCAGCTGTCTGACGCACAATCATAACAGCACTTCTGATTAAAGTGCGCATTTAAATTTCCACCCATGCCAGCCAGCTCCAGAGCTCCCAGTGAGCATTCATGTATGTGATAGAGAGCCCTGAATGCATGTGTGATTGTGTGATAATGCCAGGCCAGTCTGACAGGCACCGTGCATAATCGCTTTAGGGCGGGAGTTGCACAACAATGTGGGTCTGGGTAATGCCTGTGGTTTGGGGCCCTCAGCAGCAAGCGGTCCCGTAAAAGTGCTGCTCTGCTCACTCTCTGTGTGTCTGCAGTCACTGCACACACACACACACAAACACACACACACACACACAGACATAAACTATGAGAAATTGATGGGACACCACATTTTACATGTGTGAAGAAGCACTGAGGGTTTTCACTTCTCACTTGGATGGTGAAATTATTTTAAATATGTATAGCACTTCCTCTTCTCACACTATAAAACAATACTGAGGTCTTCCTGTTAACCCCACAGGAGAATTTTCCAATTTTCTGACTGATGAGAAGTTGCGATGGCAGACAGAGCCGCAGTGTATTCCGCGAAACAAACCACCGTGCCCGGGCAAACCCACTGCCAAAACAGATGATCACATGCTCTCGTCCCACTACTACTAAACCCGCACTGAGAAAAACAAAACAGTCTGACTCATCCTAAATGACTGTTTACCTGACCATGGAGCTGGATGTCACCTCTATCTTTTCGACTCTAGCGTAAAGCAACCTGCGTGGGCACATCTCCTCTGTCCTGTTGAATGAGGCTCTACACACTGCTTGTATCTTTTTTTGTATCACTTACACTCTGTGCAGTTACTGGAGGCTACGCTGATCTGTCCTCTGGTCTACAGCCAGAAAAAAGGACTGACAAAACAAAACTCTGGCAGGAGTGGTGCAGGGTTGTGTGATGCCAGTGTCTGAGGTGGGTTGGAAACACCCGTGTACACATTTGACATGATTTGTTTGACTTCACTAAATGAAAGGGGCACTTCACAGGGATTTTCCTGGGTCCTTTCCAGTGAGATACAGACGCTGTAAGTGTAAAGTTATCAGCTGTAACACTAACAGAGGTTAAAAATATCACTTATAATACAGTGAATTCAGCGCCTCGGCTCAGGAAA
>NW_019523008.1:0-737 GCF_002814215.2 Seriola lalandi dorsalis | reverse complement strand
CGACAGTCTGGACTCTCCAGAAAACCACACAGACGCTTCACTCCTGGATCCTGCAGCTTGTTGAGACTCAGGTTCAGGTGTTTCAGGTGGGAGGGGTTGGACTTCAGAGCTGAGGCCAGAGAAGAACAGCTGATCTCTGACAAACTGCAGTCCCACAATCTGAATAAAGAATAAAAGAAGTGAATAAAACAGATGATTTAATAAAAGACTTTGGAAATGTTCAGCAGAAACTTCTACTGCTCCTAACAATAATAATCATGACACATTTTATTTGTCGGCTTCTTTCCAAACATTCACAGACACTTTACTAAACAACAAGATTTGCAGTTAATGGAGTGAAACATGTGAAACCAACAGTGTGGTGCTTTTCTCTTCAACACATTCAACACGTCAATTCAACTGTTAGAAAAATACAACAATGTTCACACTTGTGTTAAAGTTCATTTAAATTCACTTCAAAGAAAAGAAGAGTTTTTTCTTCATCAGTTGAATCTCAGTGTTTTTGTACAAATATTAGTTCTGAGGATCTTCTGTATGTTGTTGTGATAAAAATGAATTGACTTTAAGGACTCACACTGGACATTTTCTACAGTGTATTTAGAAAACATGAGTCCTCTGACTGAGAGAAATACCAGTGTGTGAGTTCTGAAGGTTGAACTGAAGTGAACAGACATTATTCATGACAACTGAGTGAAATGAGCTGAAACTGAAGAATCATTGTGAGAGAAGAACAACTG
>NW_019523007.1:0-796 GCF_002814215.2 Seriola lalandi dorsalis | reverse complement strand
TCATAGTATAGTAAGGCATAAAAAGTCATAAAAACGTCATAGTATACTAAGGCATAAAAAGTCATAAAAACGTTAAAGGTATAAAAAATCATAAAATAATCAGAGTATAGTAAGACATAAAGAAACATAAAATCGTCATGGTATAGTAAGTCATGAAACGTCATAAAAACATCATAGTATAGTAAGGCATAAAAAGTAATAAAAACGTTAAAGGCATAAAAAGTCATAAAAACGTTAAAGGAATAAAAAGTCATAAAAACGTTAAATTATGGCATAAAAAGTCATAAAAACGTCATAGTATAGTAAGGCATAAAAAGTCATAATATCGTAAGACATAAAGAAACATAAAATCGTCATGGTATAGTAAGGCATAAAAAGTCATAAAAACATCTTAGTATAGTATGGCATAAAAAGTCATAAAAACGTTAAAGGCATAAAAAGTCATAAAAACGTTAAATTATGGCATAAAAAGTCATAAAAACATCATAGTATAGTAGGGCATAAAAAAATCATAAAATCATCATAGTATAGTAAGGCATAAAAAAAATCATAAAATCATCATAGTATAGTAAGGCATAAAAAAAGTCATAAAAATATCACAGTATAGTAAGGCATAAAAAGTCATAAAAACATCTTAGTATAGTATGGCATAAAAAGTCATAAAAACGTCATAGTATAGTAAGGCATAAAAAGTCATAAAAACATCTTAGTATAGTAAGGCATAAAAAGTCATAAAAACTTTAAAGGTATAAAAAATCATAAAATAATCAGAGTATAGTAAGACATAAAGAAACAT
>NW_019523006.1:0-419 GCF_002814215.2 Seriola lalandi dorsalis | reverse complement strand
CCACCACCACAACAACAAACACCACCACCAACAACAACGACAACAACAAACACCACCAACAACAACAAACACCTCCACCATCAACAACAACAACAAACACCACCACCACCACCACCACAACAACAACAAACACCACCAACAACAACAAACACCACCACCATCAACAACAACAAACACCACCACCACCACCACCACCAACAACAACAACAACAAACACAGTAACACGCTCAGGCAGAAACTGGTACATCCCAAAGACAAAACACCACACAATCAAAAAAGCAACCTGATATATGCGGTCAAATGCAGTGAGGAGTGCAATGACCTATATTTTGCCGAAACAAAACAGCCGTTAAACAAACGTATGGCCCGACACAGAAGGGCAAACTCTTCAGGCCCTGTCTCAGCTGTCTACTCCCACC
>NW_019523005.1:0-613 GCF_002814215.2 Seriola lalandi dorsalis | reverse complement strand
GGGGGGGGGCTGAGCTGTCCTGTAGAGGTGGGAAGGGGGATCAGGCAGGGTTGCCCTATCTCAGGACAGCTGTACAGTGTGGCCATCGAACCGCTCCTGTGCAGGCTCAGGAAGCGGCTGAGGGGTCTGCGTCTGCCTGGGCCGGCTCTCGGCCCCCCTGTGGTCGTATCGGCTTATGCAGACGACATTACCATCTTTGTCAAGGACCAGAAGGACATCGAGGAGCTTGAGGGCAGCCTAGCTCTGTACGAGAAGGCCTCTTCAGCAAGGGTGAACTGGGGGAAGAGCGAGGCATGTTTGGTGGGGGAGTGGAGCAGAGGGAACACTCCAGGCCTTCCTGGGAACCTGCAGTGGGGAAACACAGGGATGAAGGTCCTGGGGGTTCACTTAGGCAGTGAGGACAGGGAAAGGCAGAACTGGGAGGGAGTGCTGGGGAAAGTGCAAGCTAAGTTGTCTAAATGGACATGGTTGCTACCTCAGCTGTCCTACAGGGGAAGAGCTCTGATTGTCAACAACCTGGTGGCCTCGTCCCTCTGGCACAGACTGCAGGTGCTGCTGCCTCCGCCTGACCTTGTGGAACAACTGCAGCGGCTCCTGGTGGACTTCTTTTGGA
>NW_019523004.1:0-564 GCF_002814215.2 Seriola lalandi dorsalis | reverse complement strand
TCTTGGGGCCCCCTGGTAGTCACATGGCTCCATAATATAACAGGTAAAAATACAAGAATTTCATGCATTGGCCTACAATGGGAAAATGGTTGAATATGGTGCAATACAGTAAAAATGTCAAATATCACTACTTTTCTTCAAAATGAAACACTGACATAATGGAATGCATGGTTTTATACTGTAATGGCAGTGAGATTAAAAAATGTGGTTTTAATGGAAGTCAATGGGGCATTTTTGGCCACGAAGGTGTCCAGAGGGAGTATCTCGCACTACATAAAAAATACTAATGCAATCAAATCAATTTTTTTGTTAATCTTTGATATATCCAAGACTCTAATCACCACCAAAGCCTCATCCCCCTACTATTTATTATATGGAAAATAATTAGATTTTGGTGGGTTTTTTTATAAATAATTAATAATTCAAAGAATTAAACTGGCATTTAAAGGGTTAAAATCCTGAAAATGATTGAATGTTTGGTAGTTTTGAACAAGTTTGAAGTTGTTCAAGTGATTTATGAAAAAAAAGCAGAAAAAAATATTGATGTATGAGGATTTTATTGCA
>NW_019523003.1:0-1002 GCF_002814215.2 Seriola lalandi dorsalis | reverse complement strand
ACACACACACACACACACACAGACATAATCATGTGATTTCCTGTAACTGCAGAGAGGAGGAGCAGATGAAAGTGAAAGTGTTCAGAGTCCAGATGCCATTTTAACTGTCGGAGCAGAAGGAAGGAAACTGAAGACTGAGGCAGGTGAGTGTTTAAACATTATTATTATTTTACTGTCAAAGTCTCAGTGTCAGTTTGTCCCTGTGGACTGTGGAGGGAAGAAGAGTCACAGTGAACTTCTGTCCACAAAGACACTGAGAGGAGAGGAGGGAACAACATGAGGTGTGGTACTTCCTCTTCACTGCGTCACAATCAACAGTTTGACTCGACGCTGTAATGAGCTGAATAATACACATGAAAACTGACCAGGTTTATTATACTGTACACTCTGTTAGAGAGAGAGTGTCTGTGTGTGTGTATGTGTGTGTGTATGTGTGTGCGTGTGTGTGTGTCTGTGTCTCATCTCTCAGTCAGTGTTACTGGTTTCCCTCTCAGACTGACTGAAGTCCTGAAGATGAGTGTTTGTGTGGAGGAAGAGGAGGACAGAGCAGAGTCTCCAGGATCCATCTGTCCGTCTATGAAGAGTGACTGGTCCAAAGAGCTTAACCCTCCAGACTTCAGTACTGAACCTGGACCCTCAGACTCACAGTAAGAGACTGTTTCTACTGTAAACTGAGCTGAAGATGATTCAGTTATTAGACATATGTGAAGGAAACAGGGAGAAACCAGGAGCCACATCCATAAAACTCTGTGTAGGTTCACAACCAAACCTCAGAGACAGAAACATGCACACACACTCTTTTCATCAGATTTATAAGGCAGAGTGTTTCTTTCTCTTTTCTTTCTTTCTTTTCTTCTTATAGCACCAATTCACAACAGAAGTTATCTCAAGGCAGTTTCCAAATAGAGCAGGTCTAGACCTTCTCTTTCTAATATTATTTACAGAGACCCAACAGTTCGTCCTCATGTTACTGTTTCATCAACCTCAGTCAGTGTGAGAGTT
>NW_019523002.1:0-662 GCF_002814215.2 Seriola lalandi dorsalis | reverse complement strand
TATACTACTCTGTGACATATCATAAAAAATCATAGTATTGTGAGGCATAAAATATTATAGTATAGTAAGGCATAAAAATGGAAAAACAATTCATCGTATACTGTGGTGTGAAAATATCAAAAAGCATCATAAGAGAGTAAAGCCCCAAACTAGGGTTTGAACCCATGACCTTCTCATTGTGAAGCAACAATCCTAACCATTGTACCACGATGGTGCTGCATCACAATTTAATGGTATAGCAATATATTAAGAATATCTTAGCATACTAATCCATGATATATCATAAAAGGTTATTGTCCATTAGGCATAGAATGTCATGAAAACATCATTGTATAGTAAGGCAGAAAAATGTCAAAAAACATCATAGTTTAGGATGGCGCAAAAATGTCACAGCATATAAAAGCCTAAAAACAGGGTTTGAACCCTTGCCCTTCTCAGTGTGAGGCTATAGTCCTAACCATCGTAGCACCATGCTGCTGGATCACTAACTCATTGTATAGCAAGGTATATAAAATATCAGTATACTACTCCGTGAAATATCATAAAACGTCATAGTATTGTAAGGCATAAAACGTCAAAGTATAGTAAGGCATATAAAAATGCCAAAAAACTTAATCGCGTACTGTAGCGTGAAACTATCAAAAAACATCACAGGATTATAA
>NW_019523001.1:0-803 GCF_002814215.2 Seriola lalandi dorsalis | reverse complement strand
GCGTCTGACTACGGATCAGAAGATTCTAGGTTCAACTCCTGGCTAGCTCGATTTTAACTTACAACTTGTCCGTCGTTTCCAAAACTCCTCCTCTATATACAATGTATCAAAATGCACTGACCAAATGACAGGAAAATGTCCTTCAAACAGTCAGAATCCTTCATTCACAGCTGGCCTGGCCCCATTCTTGCTTTTAGAATTACCCACTCGTCATATTGATTTCAAAACCAACTTTTGAGAATAAAGAAAGTATAAAACAGTGACAGATCAGTCATCCAGTAAACTTGACTGACTTTAGTCACACTCTGAGAAAAGCCATTACATATAGAATAGAGGAACATTTTGTCTGAAGAGATGGAAATATGCTATCACTACAGCGAGCAAGCAAACTAAGTCGCCGTGATCGTATAGTGGTTAGTACTCTGCGTTGTGGCCGCAGCAACCCCGGTTCGAATCCGGGTCACGGCAACAATAGACCGGAAAGTTGTTTTATTGACTGTCATTCTCTACATTTGTCTACAACTTCATGGCAACAATACATAGGTACTTTGTTTTACATATACTTGTTGCAGGCGTCTGGTGTTCTCCACACTTGACTACAACAGCACAACTGTTTATATGCAATTCTGTGACAATCAGTGTTATACATCATACAAATGTACATGGGGCTAGTGGCGCAATGGATAACGCGTCTGACTACGGATCAGAAGATTCTAGGTTCAACTCCTGGCTAGCTCGATATAAACTTTAACTTACAACTCGTCTGTCGTTTCCAAAACTCCTCCTCTACATACTATGTATCA
>NW_019523000.1:0-689 GCF_002814215.2 Seriola lalandi dorsalis | reverse complement strand
GGTTTATATGATTTGAATTTGGGTTAATTGCTTAGGTTAATTTGCTTCTTTTCTTTGTGTTTCTTTTGATTTAGTTAATTAGATTTCCTTTGTTTTTCCTGTGTTAAATGATATTTTGAATTGTGTACTTTCTTTGAATTATTTTTCTTTGATTTCTATTGGGCAGTTATTATTTGGACATTTAGGTTTTTCTTTGTTAGTTATACATCTGTTTTTTTAGGTTTAACTTGCCCATTAATTGTTTTTCTGGGTTGAGTTGCAACTCTCTTAATCTTTTCTTTTTGTTTCAGTTGTCAGAGGCCGGTGGTGGCGTCGGTGACTGGTGGTGGTGTCCCCCTCATTTGATGTGCTGTGCTCCCTGGTGGTGGTTCCTTCAATGTGTGTGTGTGTGGGTGATTTATTTCTATTTATTTTGGGTGAACCGCTCCTGTTCACTAGTACCTGCCCACCTGGTAAGCCTCTGCTCCTGACTAGTTGCTCTTTTTTTGGTGTGAATGATTTTGCTTGTTAATTATTTTAACCAATTGTAATAAAATATATTTTTTATACCTCGAACCCCGTCTCATGCCACCTGAATAGAACGAACCTGTGTGTCTAGTAGTTAGAACCGAATTTCCCTGGGTGCAATTCCCAGGGTGGCGTTGTTGAGCAACTATATAAATCTCTCAAACATATTTGACATCCGAGTG
>NW_019522999.1:0-723 GCF_002814215.2 Seriola lalandi dorsalis | reverse complement strand
TTTGCCATGCTATACTCTGTCGTTTTTTCACGTTTTTGCCACACTATACAATGTTGTTTTTTTCAGTTTACAGACCTCAATATACTATGATGTCTTTATATCTTGTTATATTATGACGTTTTTTGATGGTTTTATGCCTTATTAAACTTTGTTATTTTTTCACTTTTTTGCCATACTATACTATGTCGTTATCATGTTTTTTGCCACACTATACTATGTTGTTTTTTGTCCGTTTTCAGGTCTCAATATACTATGATGTCTTTATATCTTACTATACTATGACGTTTTTTGATGTTTTTATGCCTTATTAAACTTTGTTATTTTTTCATTTTTTTGCCATACTATACTATGTCGTTTTTTCACGTTTTTGCCACACTATACTATGTTGTTTTTTTCAGTTTACAGGCCTCAATATACTATAATGTCTTTATATCTTGTTATATTATGACGTTTTTTGATGTTTTCATGCCTTATCAAACTTTGTTGTTTTTTCACAATTTTTGCCATACTATACTATGTCGTTTTTTCACGTTTTTTGCCACACTATACTATGTTGTTTTTTTCAGTTTTAAGGCCTCAATATACTATGATGTCTTTATATCTTGTTATATTATGACGTTTTTTGATGTTTTCATGCCTTATTAAACTTTGTTGTTTTTTCACAATTTTTGCCATACTATACTATGTCGTTTTTTCACGTTTTTTGCCACACTATACTATGTT
>NW_019522998.1:0-997 GCF_002814215.2 Seriola lalandi dorsalis | reverse complement strand
GAGGTCAAACATGCTGAATTAAATGGTATGTGGTGCCCTCATCTGTCCAACTCTCAGCACTGCACCTTAGATTTAATCAAACTGTAATAAATGAAGGGAACAACCTACTGAAAGGCTGGCTGACTGTAGAACCTCCACTATGGAGCATGTCTGGTATGATTTTTAACAGTAGCAACACACACTGTGTTGTGATCACACAATACATTGATGGAAGTTTTTCCTGAATTTTTAATTGATGAAGAGACTATTTCTATGTTGGCTTTAACCAACAACAAAAATAATAGAAATGTTTAAATGTTGCTGTCCTTGGACACTGACAATAAAGGATCTAAAGATAGATACTAGAGTTTGTGCTTTTCTAATGTGTCTTATGTACTTACTAATTTTAATAACAATGAAAACACTAATTCACCAAAGTGACCTGTTAGATTCATCATGAGACATCTGGTCGATTTGGAAAAACATACTCAGTACAAGTTAATCACAGTAGGTTTATTTATTAAAAATCTTTTCAATGACAATAATAAGTTATGAAGAAAACTAATGTACATGAGCTGTACTACACTGACAACTGCTTCAAAATCTTAACTGTCAATTCTCAGTTCACACTAAACAGTGTGTAAGGCTAATACATACACCTATGAGGAAACAGCATCACATCTATGAAGAGTCTGGTTTTGCTCCAGGTTGCACTTCTGGTCAGTCAGTTCTAGCTGTTTGATACTGAACAACGTTTTGATGTTAAACAGGTAAATACTGTCACCTGTGAAGGGGGTGACTGTACTAGAGTTGATCCACAACTTAATTCCAGTGTAATATTTATAAATTCTGTTCTTAAAACTGTTATTACTATCATCTATCAACAACAGTAGAAATGAAGTAAGAGGCAGGAAACTGAACCTGTGAACACTGAGGACAGAGAATAACACACAAAATAAATGTCTAAATGGCTGGTTTGTCCTCTCACAAGAGGAAGATGAACTGGAAGTGGTTTTCT
>NW_019522997.1:0-1006 GCF_002814215.2 Seriola lalandi dorsalis | reverse complement strand
TAGTTGCTCTTTTTTTGGTGTGAATGATTTTGCTTGTTAATTATTTTAACCAATTGTAATAAAATATATTTTTTATACCTCGAACCCCGTCTCATGCCACCTGAATAGAACGAACCTGTGTGTCTAGTAGTTAGAACCGAATTTCCCTGGGTGCAATTCCCAGGGTGGCGTTGTTGAGCAACTATATAAATCTCTCAAACATATTTGACATCCGAGTGCAAGCATCCACCCTGCCCTTGCCACAAACTTGGCGTTGTCGGCAGGATCTATTCTTTCCAAACGGCTGAGACGTGTGTTTCTTGGTTTGTTTTTTTTGCTGTGTTCTTATTGTGTTTTCTTTTTTTATCCAGGTTGGAGAAGCTGAGACAAAGCAGCAGTGGTTCCTAGTGGCCCTTTGAGTGTTTCGGTGAGGTACTTACTACAGTTAATCTTTTGTTGTGCCATAGTAATCCTTTTTTTGTAGTATAGTGACTTCACAGTAATCATGGATCAAGAAGTACAGGAACTTAGAGATTTGATCGCACAGTTAAAGGCTGATAATGAGCGGTTGCGGCAGGGACAGGCCAGCTCTAGTGTCCAATCGTCTGCTTCTGCAGCACCCCCGGCTGCCCCTTCCACATCTAGTCTTCCTGTAGCAGAGAGACTAATTTTTGTGCCTAGAGATAGGAAGTGTCCCATCTTTAGGGGAAGGACAGGTATAGGCCTGAGTGAGTGGATGGAGGAGGTGCAGGCGTGTATGAGGGCTCGGCGTCTGTCGCCGTTAGATCAAGCATTTTTCCTGTTTGACCACCTAGAGGGGGAAGCAAGAGATGAGATTAAGTATCGCTCTGATGCAGAGAGAGAGGACCCTGCTAGTATACTTGCCATTTTAAAGGAGTTGTATGGGTGCGCAGAGTCATATGTTGCCCTACAGGCGGCCTTCTTTTCTAGGAAGCAGCAGGAGGGAGAGACCCTTCTTGAGTTTTCTCTCTCTCTGATTGGTCTCATGGAGAGAGTGAAGCAATGT
>NW_019522996.1:1867-2289 GCF_002814215.2 Seriola lalandi dorsalis | reverse complement strand
GCTTCACGCACTCTAGCCAACTGACGCTTTCACTCTAACTTTGAAGAAAAAGTGATTTGCACTCCTCCTTTGAGTGCTCACAGTTTGAAAAGTTTACATGTTATGTAAAAACAGTTCCTGTCTTTTTGAGAGAGCAGAAGTTTTCCTCCGTTTTATAGTTTGAATCACATTTCTACGTGCAGGTATGAGAGAGCTGGGTGACTCAGAAAAAAGGAATTTTGTAGAAAAAAGGTGGGTTTCTAAAGAAAATTCCAATGCATTTCTAATGCATTATTTATTCCCAGTTTTTTGGGAATAACTTTGGGAAAAATTTGAATTTTAACCACAAAAGTCATAGCACCTCTTTCGGGATCAAGATGCACGTTTTTACCGGGGTTTTCTCAAAGCTGCGGGACAAGTTACGCGCCGAAATTTGGCGGAAG
>NW_019522996.1:0-301 GCF_002814215.2 Seriola lalandi dorsalis | reverse complement strand
TAACAATACCTAATACACAAAAGCGAATAAGGAAGTTGAATTCTGGCTAATTGTAGCGTGTTACCTGTTAGTTATGAATCTCCACACGCCAAAGGCCACAAGCTTCAACAGGACTTCGATGATCAGGAAGACAGTTAACACGTAGTAAGACCTCTCTATCAGATTCTCTATGTACTGAACACACAGGCAAACACAGGTTTAACTCTGTGCCCTCACAGAGTCCATGCTCAGTCAGTGTTTGAATATCCTCTACACAGTGTCCATGTGTTAGTGTGTGTGTGTGTGTGTGTGTGTGTGTGTG
>NW_019522995.1:0-640 GCF_002814215.2 Seriola lalandi dorsalis | reverse complement strand
AGCATGCACCTGGGTGGGCAAATGGTTTTTTACCGGAGCGGGAGAGGCACAGGAATTTTTCTTTGTTCTGTGTTTGCTTGTTATCCCATTAAATAAATCACGTTTTTTGTTAAAAATTGAAAGTCGTTTGGACTTCATGCTTTCTCCCATCCGTGTACACCACAACCCACGGTGCAAAAGTGGCCTTTTGAGTTTTTTATGATTTAAAGTTTGATTAGAAATTTTTCGTTGCTTTTGTGGACAAACGGCCACTACAACAAGTAAAAAACCTGCCCTTTGACTCAAAGGAATTATTTTCACTACTGGACTTGTTGGATCGCTTGGATGTAAATGAATGGAATGAAGACATTGTCACCTTTTGGATTTGGCGGCGGCGCGCATTCTGCTTTAATCTGGCCCAGATCGACAAGACGCTCAACCTTCTCAAAGGAAAACTGGTATGTGATCTAACTGTTCAGAGCTGTAATGGAAAACGGCCAAACGAGTGGAGTTTGACAGTATCTCACAATACATGGAACTCTATGAATAGATGGTTGAATTGCGACACGTCTACTTTTACGCACGGCTACGCGCCTTAACTCAATCAAAAAAGGCCGAATGTTGTGTGTGTTTGTTTGATGAAGAGGATCTGTTGGTCAAT
>NW_019522994.1:1308-2124 GCF_002814215.2 Seriola lalandi dorsalis | reverse complement strand
CACACACAGAGGATCACAGCCACTTTCTACGCAACTACCCCTCACTGTCACGACTCAGCGACTCTACAGACTCGTCCGCCATCGATGTCCGTCCTCTGAGATACTTTGAGGACGTGACAGCAGCTGTGTCACAGCTCAGAGAGAAACTACAGGACGTTCTGACAGAGACATGGACAAACATCTCACTGACACTGACTGAAGTGGATGTTTCACTGTCACAACCAGAGCCCAAGACCAGAGCTGACTTCTTAAAATATTCACAGGAAATCACCCTGGATCCAAACACAGCAAACACAGTTCTGTTATTATCTGAGGGAAACAGAAAAGTAACATGGAGTCAACAACAGTCTTATCCTGATCATCCAGACAGATTCACTTTATATCCTCAGGTCCTGAGTAGAGAGAGTCTGACTGGACGTTGTTACTGGGAGGTGGAGAGGAGAGGAGGAAGAGTTTCTGTATCAGTCTCATACAAGAATATCAGCAGAGCAGGGTGGGAAGGTTTATTTGGAAACAATGACAAATCTTGGTCGTTATATTGTGATCAAGACAGTTCATCATTTATGTTCAACAACATCAACACTCCAGTCTCAGGTCCTCGGTCCTCCAGAGTAGGAGTGTACCTGGATCACACAGCAGGTGTTCTGTCCTTCTACAGCGTCTCTGAAACCATGACTCTCCTCCACAGAGTCCAGACCACATTCACTCAGCCTCTCTATGCTGGACTCTGTCTTGACTGGTGGGATGGAGACACAGCTGAGTTTTATAAGCTCACATAGATAAAAGTCCAGATTTGTATTTCATTCCTAAAGTTAT
>NW_019522994.1:0-381 GCF_002814215.2 Seriola lalandi dorsalis | reverse complement strand
TGTGTGAGTGTGTGTGTGTGTGTGAGTGTGTGTGGATGTGTGAGTGTGTGTGTGTATGGATGTGTGAGTGTGTGTGAGTGTGTGTGTGGATGTGAGTGTGTGTGTGTATGTGTGAGTGTGTGTGAGTGTGTATGTGTGAGTGTGTGTGTGTGAGTGTGTGTGTTTTTATTCTGACATTTTTTTTTAAAATTAATGCTGTTGGTGAATATTTGTCTTGTTTTCTTCATATTGTCTGATTTTAAATTCCTTCACATTTACCTGCAAGTGAAAACTCTATTTTTTTTATTTACATAAATATTTATATCTTATATCAAATAAATAACCACTTTATTTAGTTATATTTATATTATATAAAAATATGTTTACATTTTTTAATCTAAA
>NW_019522993.1:0-1029 GCF_002814215.2 Seriola lalandi dorsalis | reverse complement strand
TCATAGTATAGTAAGGCATAAAAAATGACATAGTATAGTAAGGCATAAAAAGTCATAAAAATGTCATAGTATAGTAAGGCATAAAAAATGACAGTATAGTAAGGCATAAAAAGTCATAAAAACGTCAAAGTATAGTAAGTCATAAAAAGTCATAAAAATGTCATAGTATAGTAAGGCTAAAAATGTTTTTTAAAAAGGCATAGTATAGTATGGCATAAAAATGACAGTATAGTAAGGTATAAAATGTCATAAAAATGTCACAGTATAGTAAGGTATAAAAAATCATAAAAATGTCATAGTATAGTAAGGCATAAAAAATGACAGTATAGTAAGGCATAAAAAGTCATAAAAATGTCATAGTATAGTAAGTCATAAAAATGTCAAAGTATAGTAAGGCATAAAAAGTCATAAAAACCTCATACTGTAGTAAGGCATAAAAAATGACATAGTATAGTAAGGCATAAAAAATTGACATAGTATGGTAAGGTATAAAAAGTCATAAAAAAAGTCATAGTATAGTAAGGCAAAAAAAAAAAAAACGTCAGTATTATAAGGCAAAAAAAAAATGACATGGTATGTTAAGGCATAAAATGTCATAAAAACGTCATAGTATAGTAAGGAAAAAAAACATAGTATTATAAGGCATGAAATGTCATAAAAACGTCATAGTATAGTCAGGCATAAAAAATGACATAGTAAGGTAAGGTATAAAAAGTCATAAAAACATAGTATAGTAAGGCATAAAATGTTGTAAAAACATTACAGTATTATAAGGCATAAAATGTCATAAAAACGTCATGTAAAGTAAGGCATAAAAAATGACATAGTACAGAATGGCATGAAAAAATGTCATAGTATGGTTAGGTATAAAAAGTCATAAAAACATAGTATAGTAAGGCAAAAAAGAAAAGAAAAGGCATAGTATAGTAAGGCATAAAATGTCATAAAAACGTCATAATATAGTAAGGTAAAAAAAAGGCATAGTATAGTAAGGCATAAAAACGTCATAGTATAGTAAGGCAAAAAAAA
>NW_019522992.1:0-1152 GCF_002814215.2 Seriola lalandi dorsalis | reverse complement strand
AATGTCATAGTATAGTTTGGCATTAAAATATCCAAAAACGTCATAGTATAGTATGGCATAAAAAGTCAAAAAACCAACATTGTATATTAAGGCATAAAAGGTCATAAAAAGGTCATAGTATGGTAAGGAATGAAATGAAATAGTATAGTAAGTAATAAAAATGTCAAAAAAACGTCATGGTATAATATGGCTTAAAAATGTCAAAAAACGTCATAGTATAGTATAGTATAAAACGTCAAAAAAAAAAAAAGTATATTAAGGCATAAAAGGTCATAGAAAAGGTCATATTATGGTAAGGAATCAAAGGACACAGTATATTAAGTCATAAAAATGTGAAAAACGACATATTATGGGATGGCATAAAAATGGCAAAAAATGCTAAAACGTCCAAAAAAAAAAAAAAAGTATATTGAGGCATAAAAGGTCATAAAAAGGTCATAGTATGGTAAGGAATAAAAGGAAACAGTATAGTAAGCCATAAAAATGTGAAAAACGTCATAGTATAGTTTGGCATAAAAACATCCAAAAACGTCATAGTATAGTATGGCATAAAAAGTCAAAAAAACAACATTGTATATTAAGGCATAAAAGGTCATAAAAGGGTCATATTATGGTAAGGAATCAAAGGACACAGTATATTAAGTCATAAAAATGTGAAAAACGACATATTATGGAATGGCATAAAAATGGCAAAAAACGCCGCATAAAACGTCAAAAAAAAAAAAAAGTATATTAAGGCATAAAAGGTCATAAAAAGGTCATAGTATGCTAAGGAATAAAAGGAAACAGTATAGTAAGGCATAAAAATGTGAAAAATGTCATAGTATAGTTTGTCATTAAAATGTCCAAAAACGTCATAGTATAGTATGGCATAAAACGTCATAAAAAAAAGAAGTATATTAAGGCATAAAAGCTCATAAAAAGGTCATAGTACGGTAAGGAATAAAAGGAAACAGTGTAGTATGTCTTAAAAAAGGGCAAAACAACATAGCATAGAATGGCATAAAAATGGGAAAAAACGCCATAGTATAGTATGGCATAAAACGTCAAAAAAACATCATAGTATATTAGGGCAGAAAAGGTGATACAAATGTCATAGTATGGTAAGGAATAAAAGGAAATAGTATAATAAGACTTAAAAATGTGAAAAAC
>NW_019522991.1:0-741 GCF_002814215.2 Seriola lalandi dorsalis | reverse complement strand
ACTGCAGATCTCACTCCCAAGAGCGCCAAAGTCAGAGCCTCTGGCCACTTTAGTTTGTATGACATTACAATTTTTAATAATTTGTTTTTTAATGTCTGATTCATTCTCTCCACTTTGCCCTGAGACTGAGGATGGTATACAGTCCCATAACTACGTTTTAATCCTAATGCGATTTCAACTTTCTCCATATCTTTATTTTTGAAGTTTGTTCCATTGTCAGAGCGAATTAGTCTGGGAAAACCGTGAGTGGGAATGTAGTGGTTTATCAAACATTTTATCACTGATGTGGCGTCCTCCTTTGCGGTGGGATAGGCCTCAACCCACCGTGAGAAGGAGTCCACAATCCCCAACAAATAACGTTTCCCACCTTCACGGCTTAACATGTCTGTGAAATCAATAGTGATTTCCTGACCTGGTGCAGCTGGTTCTGCATACTTGCCAGCCTCTACTCTAAGGGCTGGTCTTACATTACATGTCTGACACACTGAGCAATCTTTAACAAAGTTTTTGATTACAGCATTCTTACCGTCAATCCACCAGTGTCGTAAGTCATGTGTCATTTGTCCAGTGCTCCTGTGGTCAGGTCCATGAGTCTGTGTCAACATGCTGTTTAGCCACTGAGGGGGCATTATCACCTGACTATTTACATGCCATATTCCTTGGCTGTTCTGTTGTCCCCCTTTTGACTTCCACTGAGTCTTTATCTCTTGTGATGCAGTTTCTTGTGCTGCTTTGACTGTT
>NW_019522990.1:0-868 GCF_002814215.2 Seriola lalandi dorsalis | reverse complement strand
GGTTACGTGTTGTTGTGCATATTAATGAACCAGGCGCCATCTCGTGGAAGTATTAAGAAATAAGGAACATATAGTGCAACTTCAGGCTGAAATGAATCATCATTGTATCGAATCAACAGCGACACTTTTTTTTCCACTTCAGTTGGCAGACACACAGATCTGCAAAAGCACTACACATCTCTCATATGTTTTCCCTTTCACTTTGATACTTATATTATTTTCCTATAGACTTAAATAGCCTACGTTTAATGTACTTACTAGAAGTCTTTGATTACTGGGTTGTCTCCAGTTCGACAGATTACACAGCTCCAGTCATTTCAATTACCATTTCTATCATCACAAGATAGATAGATAGATAGATAGATAGATAGATAGATAGATAGATAGATAGATAGATAGATAGATAGATAGATAGATAGATAGATAGATGGCGAGCTGTAGTTTACTCTCAGTGTCTTTTTACATGCAGGGTTGCTAAGATATTAATCACTGACAGCAAGTTTATAGCTACACGTAAACACTTAATTTTGGTTAAGCTGTCGAGTAGTTTTTAATTGAAGCACCAAACTCCAGATATTCTGTTCTGTCGTTTCAATGTGAATGTTAAGGAGTTTTCAGTGTGGCTGCTGGAAGAGCCACAGTGCGCGGAAGCCTACTCAGATATTCAATAGTTAAATAATAAAGGGCAGTTGCAGTCATACTGACCTGTGCTAGCTGTGGTCTCACTGTCCCTCACACACCTGGTGCTGTTCACATGAAGTGAAGGAGTTAGCTTTCAGCGGGAGAAAGTTAACTGTCTTTAGCCGCACACACTCACATTCTCTGGCTGACGTTACCAGCAGAAACGTCGTCATACTGATGGCAGGGT
>NW_019522989.1:0-868 GCF_002814215.2 Seriola lalandi dorsalis | reverse complement strand
GAGCGACGGATACTAAACAAAACTAAACTACAAAATCACCCTGGGAGCTACAACACTGTGCAAGTTTTCCTCAACTCCAAAACTGCAGCTTTGGCTCCTCTGTCGACGCTTTCCAATTGAGAGCGATCCATTAAGTCGTTTGATGCGTCGCTTCTAGTGAATGTCGGATCACTGCAAATGCGGAGTGTTGGAAACTCATCTGAAGCTCTAAGCGCCTTCTCTGCCTCCGGGGACGGTAAAAGTTTTAAATGAGCGCGTCTGAAGTGAAGCACTTTCCAGGCATCTCTGTTGTAACAACTGCATCCTCTGTCCAGCTGATGCGGGACCAGCCGCAAACTGCTTTCTCATTAAGGGCGGTAGTGTGACCCAGAAATACTGGGAGAGTGAATGTCTGCTCAGAGGATAAGCCTATTAGCTGTGTTGATTAATAAAACTGTTGGAGTCATCTCCTCTTCTTCCACGTGAGAGACCAGCGAGAAAGACAAACAGTGATTGTGCATAAGAAGATTTATTAATGAGTTTCTGGCTGTTTTTTGTGCAAAAGAAACAAAAGTGAGGGAGAGAGAGAGAGAGAGAGAGAGAGAGAGAGAGAGAGAGAGAGAGAGAGAGAGAGAGAGAGTGTGTTGAACTGCATGTAAATGAAGATGGGGAAAGCAGGGGAAACGGTGCGTTTGAGAGATAAAGAAATTGTAAATATTTTGTATGAAAGAGGGAAAGTCAGTAATGACTGTAAAGTCTGAGTGTGCTTTGTATAAAGCAAATACTGTAACAGACTATTAGAGAGGGAGGAAGGACGGTGCGTCTTATCTTCTCTGGAAGAAAAGAACAAAAAGTATCTCAAGAGGAAATCTTAAACTTCAACTACACG
>NW_019522988.1:1687-2607 GCF_002814215.2 Seriola lalandi dorsalis | reverse complement strand
CTCTGAGCCTCTCTTCTGATTGGCTGACTGTTTTCTGAGTGATCAAATAAAAATATAGCAGATTTCAGGTAAACACTCAAGAGAAACCAAATCCTGCAAAGTTGGATGGTGGGTCCAGGTGGACGGGGCTTGAGGCATGGCTGAAAGGAGTGACTGCTTTGTTGTGACATCACAAAGTTACAGAAGTCCTGACTGCTGGTTTTAAGGCTCAGTGTCTGAATACAGGCTGTGTGCATTTCTCTGTGGACTGAGCGCTCTGATACTTTCACAGTATTAATATAGAACATCGACCTGCTTTATAATCAAACAACACATGGACAAAGACCTTTAGACTGTATGGGACCTTTGATCCGTATTGGAAGATCGTGACAGTGGGTGAATAGAGAAAAAATGAAGAAAGGGTTCATACAGACTATCCAGTTTTAATAGGAACATTTTCAATCTGGGTGAATTAACAGTTAAGAATTTGGCTCCAGCAGCAGCTGCAGTCTTCACAATACACAGTAATGGTTGTTTTTATCCAGAATGGCATTTATAAAGGACAGCATTCACCTCGAGGCCATCATTAACAAAATGAGAGCAATTTCAATACTTTTTCTACTTCATCATGTTGGGCCTGAACATGTGGTCGACCTGGAGCAGGCCTGCTCCGGCCTACATGTAACCTCAGAAGCCTGACCTCAGTTCCTAAGTTCTAGCCTCAGGCCTGAACAAAAGAAAGGGCGCCAAAAAACGGCCCCTCACAGACTCCATCTCCCAGCAGGCCTTGCGGTTCACACCTGAGTGTGAAATCTGGGGGAGTCCCAAACTCACGCTTCCCATTGGCAGAGATGCAGGGGACCCCGGCGACTCCGCCGTGACGTCACTGCATCTATAAAGGTCAGACGCACGTACTGACCATCGCCTTTCCATCGTAGCTG
>NW_019522988.1:0-406 GCF_002814215.2 Seriola lalandi dorsalis | reverse complement strand
GCAATAATCACATCATCAGCATACAGACAATTTAAAAACCCAACTATAATGTGGAAGTTTAAAACCAATGAGATGTGTTCTCAGTTTGTGGAGGAGAGGCTTTATTGCCATGACTACAGCATGCCTGAAAGAGGGCAGCCCTGCCTGACCCCCCTCTGCACTTTAAAAGGAAAAACTCAAACCACCCTTCATTTTCAGTACACTCTCAGTGTCTCCATAAAAGGCCTGAATGTTCGCAATAAGACCTGAGCTGAACCCAGAACCCTCCAGCGTCTGCCAGAGATATTCATGTTCAACCCCATCAAATGCTTTTTCTTGGTCTATGGAAATAAGTTCCATTCCCAATGAACTGGAGAGGTCCAAAACATCACAAATGAAATGTACATTGTCTGTTATCAGCCTGCCT
>NW_019522987.1:0-1037 GCF_002814215.2 Seriola lalandi dorsalis | reverse complement strand
TACAGAGCAGCCCATTAGTTTCCATTCATCTGGCTGTGGAGAAGGGAGACTGCATGGACATCCTTAGTTCTCTTATGTGCTGTGATGATGATGAAGGTAGAAAACCTCCCAGTTCATCTTCCTCTGATGAAATGACAGACTAACTGCTGATGAGTTAGTTTATTATTCTGTCTTCAGTATTCACAGGTTCAGTTTCTTACCTGCAGCTTCACTTCTGCAGTTGTTGACAGGTGATGGTAGCAACACTTTTAAGATCAGAATCTATAAATATTAAACTGTGATTAATGATGGATCATCTCTGGCACTGTCACCACCTCCACAGGTGAAAGTATTTACCAATTAACATCAACATGTTTTTAGATCCTTCACTGTCAGTGTTGTCGGACAACATTTAAACATTTCTAGTATTTATGTTGTTGATTAAAGCTAACATAGAAATAGTCCCACAATGCTGTACGTGTTACTATTGTGAAAATTCATACCAGATGTGTTTTATAAAAACCATCAACAAAGTTAGAGTATGTATGGTATATGTAAGTTTGTTTAATAAAAAGTAGTAGTTGAATCAACAGCAACAGAATCTTTAGTAACAAGTTTAATCATTATTCAACATGAGTCCTAATGTGAGAGACAGTTAATATTTATTTGCTCCAGTAACAATCTCCCTCTCAATAAGTGATGCTGTTGGAACAGCACACTGATATTAACTGTAATGGCTGAGGAATATGAAATATGAATCTAATGTTTTAAACTATTGACAGTTTGTTACAGCTACAGTGGAGTCCAAGAGTCATGTGACTGTATGTCTGACGTGGGGCAGAGAGTGTAATACGACAGTGAGGGTGAAGGGAACCAGGAAGAGCACAGCTGATCAGACTGAACAATGTTATGGCCACAAGTGTTACATTAAAAAATACTATATTATCATATAAGACACTGTGTGTATGTTTGGGAAGAGAAGATCTTCATGTGGGCTGCAGTGGTTAGCGCTGTCGCCTCACAGCAAGAAGGTTCCGGGTTCGAGTCCCGGCTCGGAC
>NW_019522986.1:741-1110 GCF_002814215.2 Seriola lalandi dorsalis | reverse complement strand
GGACAGAGGGAAAACAACTCCTTAGGCTCTCATATATAGGGTGGTCAACCTAAAAGAGACATATACTTATATACACAGCCATTTGAAAACTACAGTAAAAGTAACACATTTACACACAAATTAAAGTTACACACAAATTATGAAATAGTTATCACCTCAGTAAACAATAAATGAATTGAAAGATTACAATAAATTCAATGGCAAATATTGCAAATTAAACTAATTATTTCCTATAGGTTCACTTGTATTTTGTGCTAAAATTCAAAGTATCTCATCTGTATTTACAATACAGCTTGATTCTGCATCTCTACTTACAGCTCATTGGTCCATGTGAATGTTTACTGTTGCTATGGCAACAAGAGACTACTG
>NW_019522986.1:0-721 GCF_002814215.2 Seriola lalandi dorsalis | reverse complement strand
GTGATCCTGTCTTTGGGCTGACATACTCCTCACTCTCTACAGCCTTTTCCCTCTCAGGTGGTGCAGTCTTTGGGCTGCCTGCATTGGTCTGGCTCTCTCCCTGAACTGACCAGCTGGACTTGCCCTGAACCTGTCTGGGCTGGACATAGGGAAAGCATTTATCATTGGATGGGGAAATAACTCAAAACCACAGAATAATGTACAAGATAAAAGATTAGTTCATATTGAACGAAACGTTCGTGAGCGTAACAACACTAGTGGCTTTGCCATGTTTTCATTATGACACTTACTAGTGTTTTCCAATGCAAAAAAGTCAGATCTTTGTGACAATACCTGAAAATGCTCAAGACAGCACTATACACAGCCATTTGAAAACTACAGTAAAAGTAACACATTTACACAGAAATTAAAGTTACACACAAATTATGAAATAGTTATCACCTCAGTAAACAATAAATGAATTGAAAGATTACAATAAATTCAATGGCAAATATTGCAAATTAAACTAATTATTTCCTATAGGTTTACTTGTATTTTGTGCTAAAATTCAAAGTATCTCATCTGTATTTACAATACAGCTTGATTCTGCATCTCTACTTACAGCTCATTGGTCCATGTGAATGTTTACTGTTGCTATGGCAACAAGAGACTGCTGACGTTAGCAGCTCTTAGCTAGCTTAGCTAAATCATCTGAACAATAATAACCCATAATATCACAATT
>NW_019522985.1:6006-6982 GCF_002814215.2 Seriola lalandi dorsalis | reverse complement strand
TGTATTGGTAGTCTCTATGAATTCTTGTCATATCACAACCTTGACTTCCCATGATGCATCACAATAGCTCTGTGTGAGAGTGAAACATTCACACGGTGATACGAGTAGTGATGCAACTCACATGATGTTCAGGCTGCATTCCTGCTCCATTGTGTGTGTGTGTGTGTGTGTGTGTGTGTGTGTGTGTGTGTGTGTGTGTGTGTGTGTGTGTGTGTGTGAGATGCTGATTTAAAGTGGGTGGAGACATTGATTTTTTTTTTTTGTCCCAGTTGTGATAAACAAGACCACACCCCTGTCTGGTCTGTGTGTTTCCTCAGGCTCAGGTTAAGGTCATCCTCTAATTATGTGTGTGTGTGTGTGCGTGTGCGTGTGTGTGTGTGTGTGTTATTGACCCAGAGAGAGACACTCCATCAATACATCACTGTCTCTTCTCGCTCTAATGACACACACTCTCTCTCTCTCTCTCTCTCTCTGTGTCTTGTGGACTCAGCACACTCTGTAAAGCCAGAAAAGGTAATTGAAGCCACTGACATTGAGTTCTGCTTAGCTGTGTGTGTGTGTGTGTGTGTGTGTGTGTGTGTGTAGCTTAGTACTCGGTCAAACCACTTCATTTCCCTCCGTGTGACAGTCCCCTGAAACGACTTGAGTGAATCTCAGCTCCAGATTCTTTCAATATTGGTTAATCGACCAACTAACGAACATTTTCCATAAACTCTGATTCTTTAGTTTCAGTTCATCATGAAACTGTTGGAGTCAGACTCTAGTGGTCATCAGAGGAACTGCAGCTTCTGGTTCTTCATGTCTCAGCCCTGGAAGTTGCTGCTTGTGTCACCGTCATTAGTTTGTCAAATATCAGCTGATATTTCATCATCAGATATTTTTTTAAAAGTGTTGCTAGGAGACGTGTGGTTGTTCTCTGACGGTCACAGTCTGAATCAGCTGTGAAATTCAAACAGCAGAATGTCGCCTGACGAAT
>NW_019522985.1:4422-4900 GCF_002814215.2 Seriola lalandi dorsalis | reverse complement strand
ACACACACACACACACACACACACACACACACACACACACACGCGAAGAGGCCAAATACCGTGAGCTGACACACTCCCCTTCGTGCAGAAAATGCAGGAGGAAGCGTGAAGATGCAGATAACACACACTGCTTATCACAACACAACACGCAGCCTGACACACCAGCCCTGCAGATAACACACACACACACACACACACAGAAACCAGTCTATCTTTCAACATATTATTAAGATTGTATATGTGTATCAGTTGAAGCTGTTGTTAGTAACATTCAGCAACACACACGAACCAGAGGATTCATGTTTTACTCATTTCAGTCTCACCACCTTAAAAAAAACAGAAGATAATGTGACTAATTCACAAACTCATTTTCAAATGCTTCACACAAACTATTCAGGTTTTTCGGGAGATAAATAACATCCACAGAAAAACCGTGAGACGTTCAGGAAGCGACAAACTAAACGGGTCAAAAAAAAAA
>NW_019522985.1:0-619 GCF_002814215.2 Seriola lalandi dorsalis | reverse complement strand
AGGTTTGATGGTGGGTCCAGGTGGGCGGGGCTTGGTGACTGCTTTGTTGTGACATCACAAAGTTCCAGAAGTCCTGACGGCTGGTTTTAAGGCTCAGTTTCTGAATACAGGCTGTGTGCATTTCTCTGTGGACTGAGGCTTTGATACTTTCACAGTATTAATATAGAAGCTAGAGCTGATCTATAATCACACTACACATGGACACAGACCTTTACACTGGAGGAGCTTTAACACAGATTCAAATTTCTACTTTTCAAATTTAATATCCATTAAAAAAAAAACAATATTTTGATATGATTCATTTTCCATCACTACAGGTTGAAAGATCCTTTTCTGTGAGTGTCTTTATTAACATGTAGGACGGATGTCAAGTCAGAGATTTAAAGTCAAAGACTGGAGACTACACTTTCAGCTTTTCAAAATAAAACTCCCCCTGATCAGCTGACTGTAACGATGTCGTGCTGCTGGCTCCGTCCAGTCGACCCTGTTGCTGACTCACGTCTGATATCAGAACGTCTCCACAGTGTTTGTGATAAAGCTGCTGAGGGCCGGTCAACACTGACGCCATTGTCCTACTCCACACACACACACACACACACACACACACACACACACACAC
>NW_019522984.1:5921-7654 GCF_002814215.2 Seriola lalandi dorsalis | reverse complement strand
ATCCTCATACTCTTGATCAGAGGTTTTCACACTGAGAGGCCCCGCCCACACTGGTTAGTTAGTGTTAGTGACCTCAGCACAGTGTGAAAACCTCTGCTCAGTCTCTGGAGCTGCAGGATGAAAGTTTACAGGAAGCTTCTTTAGGTGCTGCTGATGATGATGGTGATGATGATGGTGATGTGTTAGTGAAGCTGGTGATCACAGACAAGATGCTCCACTCTGATGTGTTTTGGTTCATCGACACAACGACACAATAAAAACAACAGTGAAACATGGTGAGTCTCAGAGTTCAGTCAAACAAGGCAGTGCAAAAACTCCTCCTCCTCCTCTTCATCACTTCCTGTCCTCCTCTTCACCTTCAGTCAGTAGTAGACCCCCTCCGCTGCCCCCCCCCCCCAGACTGTGCAGCTTTATCACTGGAGGAGGAGGATGATGATGAAGAGTCTGTTGTTGAAGCTAAGCAGAGTTGAGATACTCCAGAGCAACTTCATAACAGAACTTATACTGTTCCTGCAGAGACAGAACCAGAGGTCACCAGAGGTCAACAGGGGTCATGCAGTATCACTATCTTAATATAATAAAGTTATAATATTGATTATTTTTAATATAGATATACAGTATATAATATAATATATATAAAATATTAATAATAACAAAAGTTTATGAGTCATAAAAAATAAATTCATAACAATGTTACAGAAAATACATTTAAAAGAAAAGGATTATAATATAATATAATTCTAATAAACAATAACAGTCACAGTCAACAACTTTTTCTATTTACTAATAAAACTAATAAAATTGAATGTGTTTATCAATATCAATACCACTAATAATAACAACAGGAATAATAACTATAGTAATTATAATATATTTATATATATAATGTCATCCTGCATAAAATTAAGATTTTAGAAAATTTAATTAGGCTAAAGTCAAAGAAAGAAATAAACTAAAATTCAATAAATGTTGTTTCTTTGATGAGAGCATGATAACATGATGACAGTGTGATTGTGTGATTTGTTATTAAATAAAAATTAAAATATAAATGAATCAATATGAAATGATGTTGTTTTGTCTTTACCAGCAGATCCACCATGTTTGGTTTGTTGTTCCTCAGAGTTTTAACGGCGTGAAAGACGTCGACACATCGCTGCTGCCGCAACATCTCACACACTATACTGATGCTGCAGAACACACCACTGCGACCCCCTCCATTCCTGGGGGGGGGGGGGGGGGGGGGGGGGGGGTGAGAGAGAGAGAGAGAGAGAGAGAGAGAGAGGAGGAGGAGACAAGGAGAGGAAACATTAAGTCTGTGTTGTTCCACTTTTCGCCACTAGATGGAGACAAACCATCACTGATCAAGTTTCTGTATCTGTGTATTAGTACTGTCTCTGTGTGTACTTGTTGTATCAGTAGTACTACTGTAGTATCAGTGGCAGTATTAGCAGTAGTATCAGTAGTACTGTCTGCAGGATTATAGTATCAGTGGTAGTAGCAGCAGTAGTACTACAGTATCAGTATCAGTAGTAGTGTCTGCAGGACTGTCCTCAGCTCTGGTTCTGGTGTCTTACAGGCAGTGGACCACGGTGCGTCCCTCCCCTCCGTCGTACTCGTCCTGCCACTTGTCCACCTGGTGGACCAGTTTGAGGAAGGAGCGCTTGGAGACTGGTGTGTCCCGGTACATGGGCCAGCCCAGGAACTGGAACTGCTGCACCATGCGGTACCCGTCC
>NW_019522984.1:0-622 GCF_002814215.2 Seriola lalandi dorsalis | reverse complement strand
ACACACACACACACACACACACACACACACAGTCTGTGGTCAGGTATTTGGTTGGTTTCCATGACGACAGAGTTGTTTATTAGAAAATGGTAGGGTATGATGTACAATACTGTGGTTTGTGTGTGACTGAACCTTCCATTAACCAGAGATGCTGAGACTGCTCTCTCATATAAACCAAAGGTCTCTCTCCCCCTCTCTCTCTGTGTGTCTCTCTCTCTCCCCCTCTTTCTGTCTCTCTCTCTCTGTCTCTCTGTCTCTCCCCCTCTCTCTGTCTCTCTCTCTCCCCCTCTTTCTGTCTCTCTCTCTCTGTCTCTCTCTCTGTGTGTCTATCTCTCTCCCCCTCTCTCTGTCTCTCTCTCTCCCCCTCTCTCTGTCTCTCTCTCCCCCTCCCTCTGTCTCTCTCTCTGTGTCTCTCTCTCTCCCCTTCTCTCTGTCTCTCTCTCTGGCTCTGTCTCTCTCTCTGTGTCTCTCTCTCTCCCCTTCTCTCTGTCTCTCTCTCTGGCTCTGTGTCTCTCTCTGTCTCTCTCTCTGTCTCTCTCTCTCTCTCTGTCTCTCTCTCCCCCTCCCTCTGTCTCTCTCTCTGGCTCTGTCTCTCTCTCTGTGTCTCTGTCTCTCTCTCTCT
>NW_019522983.1:0-534 GCF_002814215.2 Seriola lalandi dorsalis | reverse complement strand
TTTTATACCTTACTATTCTATCTTGATTGATCCCTGACCATACTATGATGTTTTTATGACATTTTATACCTTAGTATAGTATGATGTATTTTTGACGTTTTATGCCACACTATACTATGACGGTTTTTGGCATTTTTACGCCTAATTAGATTATTTCGTCTCATGCCTTGCCATACTATGACGTTTCTATGACATTTTGTGCCTTAATATAGTATGATGTATTTTTGACATTTTATGCAATACTATACTATGGCGTTTTTTGGCATTTTTCTGCCATACTATACTAAGATAATTTTTGTCATTTTTATGCCTTACTGTACTATCTCGTTTGATGCCTGACCATACTATGACGTTTTTATGACCTTTTATGCCTTAATATAAATTGATGCATTTTTGACATTTTATGCCATACTATACTATGACGTTTTTTGGTATTTTTCTGCCATACTATACTTACATGTTTTTTTGGCATTTTTATACCTTACTATACTATCTCATTTGATGCCTGACCATACTATGACGTTTTTATGACCT
>NW_019522982.1:0-552 GCF_002814215.2 Seriola lalandi dorsalis | reverse complement strand
AGAGAGGCCATCTTGAATCTCCCAGCTTAAATAGGCCACACTCAGGTGAAGTCAGTCAGTTGATCAGGAAGTACCTAAAAAAAAACACAGGAACCAGAAATAGGCCTAAACAAAATAGGGTCATACAGCCCAGGGCCATCTCAATACTGTTACATTTTTATGATGTTTTATGACTTACTATACTTTTTTGACATTTTTATTCCTTACTATACTATGACATTTTTTGGCATTTTTCTGCTTAATTACATTATTTCGTCTCATGCCTTGCCATGTTATGATGTTTTCATGACCTTTTATGCCTTAATATACTATGAAGTTTTTTTTGATGTTTTATGCCTTACTATACTATGACCTTTTTTGTCATTTTTCTGCCATGTTATACTTTGACGTTTTTTGGCATTTTTATGCCATACTATACTGTGACGTTTTTTGGCATTTTTATGCCTTACTATACTATATTTTTTGATGCCTGACCATACTATGACCTTTTTATGACCTTCTATGCTTTAAAATACAATGATATTTTTCTGACGTTTTATGCCATACTATACA
>NW_019522981.1:0-627 GCF_002814215.2 Seriola lalandi dorsalis | reverse complement strand
TTTTTATGACTTTTTATGCCTTAATATACTATGATGATTTTTTGACTTTTTATGCCATAACATACTATGACGTTTTTGTCAATTTTATGCCTTACTATACTCTGTTGTTCCATACCTTAGCATACTATGTTGTTTTTATGACCTTTTATGCCATAATAAATGAATATGTTTTATTGACGTTTTATGCCATACTATACTATGTTGTTTTTTCGCATTTTTATGGGTTACTATACTATGACCTTTTTTTGTCATTTTTATGACTTACTATACTCTGTTGTTCTATGCCTTAGCATACTATGTTGTTTTTATGACCTTTCATGCTATAATAAATGAATATGTTTTTTTGACGTTTTATGCCATACTATACTATGACGTTTTTTGACATTTTTATGGGTTAACATATTATATCATTTTTTGGTATTTTTATGCCTTACTATACTCTGTTGTTCTATGCCTTAGCATACTATGTTGTTTTTATGACTTTTTATGCCTTAATATACTATGATGATTTTTTGACGTTTTATGCCATACTATACTATGACGTTTTTTGTCAATTTTATGCCTTAATATACTATGTTGTTTTTTGGCATTTTTATGACTTACTATACTCTGTCGTTCTATGCCTTA
>NW_019522980.1:0-693 GCF_002814215.2 Seriola lalandi dorsalis | reverse complement strand
GATTCAGATTCTTCACACAGTGTATGGAAAATCATCAATGTTATATTGAACAAGCATTTTGTATGAGTCAGATCAATTTAATGAGTTTTAATGTGTAAATTGTTAGTTAATAAAGTTCATTTTGAATGAACAAAGTAAACAGACTTCATGTCAGTCTTTTCTGTTCTAGATAAGAAATCTTTCAGATGCTGCAAAATGTTTGAAACTGATATTTTACATGTTTGTAAATTTATTGTTTTAGTTTAAAATTCAGATTAAACATTAACACATGAGAGGAACTTTGACCTCTTTATCTTTAGTACTGAAATGTGTCTGTTGCCATGGTTCATCAGTGATGCCTGTCTGTTACCATGGTTACTGAGCTGAGACAGGGAAGTGAAACAGTGAAGAGCAGTTTCATCCGATCTGAGGACGACCAACAGAAGCAACAGTCTCCTCTGCTGCAACCAACAGGGTGGAGTTATTTTAGTTTATTTTCTGCTTGTATGAACTTCCTTCATATTGTCTCTCTGTCTCCTCCTCCAGTGGGTCGAGTGGCCCCCACCCTGACGGTGCTGCCCCCCTCCAGTGAGGAGCTGCAGCAGGAGAAGATCGCAGTCCTGTGCCTGGCCAACAAGGGCTTCCCCTCAGACTGGAGTCTGGCCTGGAAGGTGGAGGGCAGCAGCAGCAGCAGCAGCTGGGAGGAGAGCAGGA
>NW_019522979.1:1727-2217 GCF_002814215.2 Seriola lalandi dorsalis | reverse complement strand
GGTCAATAGTTCATAATTGACATAAATTGACACAGACAGAGATGTAAGGACAATCTAGAAGTAAAGTAGAATTAATTGTACACACAAGGGGGCACAATAACATAATACATGGTTAACCAGCTGAATAAATAATAAAAGCTTCGTAGGATTCCCAAACCCTTTATTCATCAAAAATGTTACTGATTTATTAATACATGAATCTAAAAACTAGTGTGTGAGTGAAAGAGACAGACATGTAGAGACTGAACTATCTGTTCATCAGTGAGAACGTTTCTCTCTCTGCTACATTCAACACAGAGACACTGAGGAACCAGGCCTGGACCAGGACCAGAAGCCAAACCCAGGATACAGAGGTTCAGTGAAGGTGGTGTTGAAGGTGTGGAGGTGGATCAGTTTGTTAGAGGAGACTCTGTAGAAGGACAGAGAGCCATCAGGACAGTCCAAATACACTGCTACTCTGTCAGAGACAGAGGAGGAGGAGGAGGAGGAG
>NW_019522979.1:0-532 GCF_002814215.2 Seriola lalandi dorsalis | reverse complement strand
AGAGCTGACCATTGAGCAGGAGACAGTTTATCTGTGGAGAGACGTCCTGATCTCAGGGACTGTTGGATCTGCTTCACTAGAGAACGATCATTCAGTTCATTCAGACAGTGGAACAGGTTGATGCTTTTCTCTGCAGAGGGAGTCTCTTCAATCTTCTTCTTGATGTACTGGACTGTTTCCTGATTGGTCTGTGAGCCACTTCCTGTCTGTGTCATCACATCTCGTAGGAGAGTCTGATTGGTCTGCAGTGAAAGACCCAGGAAGAAGCGGAGGAACAAGTCCAGGTGTCCGTCTGGACTCTGTAAGGCCTCGTCCACAGCTCTCTGGTAGAAGCTTGTCTCTGCAGAATCGTCTCGTCTTGGTTCAGACTTCTTGGAGGTTGTTTGTTCTTCTGACATCAGATTGAGTCCAGAGTTGATGAAGGTCAGATGGACATGAAGAGCAGCCAGAAACTCCTGAACACTCAGATGGACGAAGCAGAACACCTTGTCCTGGTACAGGCCTCTCTCCTCTTTAAAGATCTGTGTGAACA
>NW_019522978.1:0-718 GCF_002814215.2 Seriola lalandi dorsalis | reverse complement strand
TGTATATTAAGGCATAAAATGTCATAAGAACGTCATAGTATGGTAAAGAATGGAATGACACAGTATAGTTAAGTATAAAAATGACAAAAAATGTCATAGTATAGTATGGCATAAAAATGTCAAAAGATGTCATAGTATAGTATGGCATAAAAATGACAAAAAATGTCATAGTATAGTATGGCATAAAAATGTCAAAAAAACATCATTGTATATTAAGGCATAAAATGTCATAAAAAAAAATTATAGTATGGTAAGGAATGAATCGACATAGTATAGTATGGTATAAAAATGTAAAAAAATGTCATAGTATAGAATTGCATAAAAGGTCAAAAAAACATAATTGTTTATTAAGGCATAAAATGTCATAAAAACGTCATAG
This sequence comes from Seriola lalandi dorsalis, assembly GCF_002814215.2. Taxonomy (NCBI): domain Eukaryota; kingdom Metazoa; phylum Chordata; class Actinopteri; order Carangiformes; family Carangidae; genus Seriola; species Seriola lalandi. Next base: position 339 of record NW_019522978.1, on the reverse strand, counting down.
TATGGTAAGGAATGAATCGACATAGTATAGTATGGTATAAAAATGTCAAAAAATGTCATAGTATAATATGGCATAAAAATGGCAAAAAAACATCATAGTATAGTATGGCATAAAAGGTCAAAAAAACATAATTGTATATTAAGGCATAAAAGGTCATAAAAACCTCATAGTATGGTAAGGAATGAATCGACATAGTATAGTATGGTATAAAAATGTCATAAAATGTCATCGTATAATATGGCATAAAAATGCCAAAAAACATCATTGTATAGTATGGCATAAAAGGTCAAAAAAACATCATTGTATATTAAGGCATAAAAGGTCATAAAAACCTCATAG
>NW_019522977.1:0-1086 GCF_002814215.2 Seriola lalandi dorsalis | reverse complement strand
CTACATTTCCCTCCTCTGCTACTGGCCCTGCTTTAATTTGGTTAGTGTTGCAGTCTGAAGGTCTGTGGCTTCAAATGATTGTGCCATAAAAACAGAACAGTCATTTAGAACTGTTTTCAAGAATAACTTGGAAATAAATTGGAACCATAGAAATCTTTTATTTTTCCAGAAATCTCCAATCTGAAGTTGTTGTTCATAATCATCACTTCTGTGACTTCAGCTTGGTCAAATGTTTGTGTGGAAGCAAATGCAGCTTCTGTCAAGTTCAAATCAGCAGCAGCAGAAGATCTGTGAGTCTGTGTTTGATTTTCATCAAGTTTCTTATTTAAAAATTAAAACAATTTTAAAAAATGATGCAACTTCTCTACTGATCTATATCACAAACATTACAACTGGTTTCACCTTCTTCTTGTAGTAATAACAACACAAAGTCCTTTGTCTTCTCCAGTTTACTGTTTAAATCCTCAACCAATGAAAACTGAAACTTGAAACATTTGAACTGAATATAAAACTACAACAGCTCCAGTCAGTGAACTGACCTCAGAGTCTCCAGTCTACAGTTTGGACTCTGCAGTCCAGCAGACAGAAGCTTCACTCCTGAATCCTCCAGGTCGTTGTAGTTCAGGTCCAGTTCTCTCAGATGGGAGGGGTTGGACTTCAGAGCTGAGGCCACGACTTCACAGTGAGTCTCTGAGAGTCGACAGTCAACAAGTCTGTGATGAGAGAAAATATGAAATCTGTTAGAATAAAATCAGATTGAATTTGTAATAAAAATACAGTGGATGCATATGATGACACAACATGATGATGTGATGAACATCTGCTCTTCACATCTGGGGTTCAGCTCATCTTCTCTCACTGTGTTTGACATGAAACAATAATCATCATCACTCTCTCAGACCTGCAGAGTTTTAATGTGAATCTTTGTTTTGCAGATGAAGGAGGGAAAATGACGTCACGTTTATTCTTCATCATGTGATTTGATCCAGAGTCAGAATGAAGACATGTTGTTCAGAAGAACATTTTTACTGTCCACTGTTTTTAAACTGACTCCAGAACATTTCTTCTGAGTTCAGCTCAGTGAAC
>NW_019522976.1:0-864 GCF_002814215.2 Seriola lalandi dorsalis | reverse complement strand
TTTATGCCTTACTATATTATGACATTTTTCGACTTTTTATGCCTTACTATACTATGACGTTTTTTTGCCTTACTATACTATGACATTTTTTTGCCTTACTATACTATGACGTTTTTTTGCCTTACTATACTATGACGTTTTTTTGCCTTACTATACTATGACATTTTTTATGCCTTATTATACTATGACATTTTTTGAATTGTTATGCCTTAAAATATTATGACATTTTTTGACTTTTTTTGCCTTACTCTACTATTACTTTTTTATGACTTTTTATGCCTTACTGTACTATGACGTTTTTATGACCTTACTATACTATGACGTTTTTTGCCTTATTATACTATGACGTTTTTATGACTTTTTATGCCTTAAAATATTATGACATTTTTTGACATTTTATGCCTTACTATACTATGACGTTTTTTTGCCTTACTCTACTATGACGTTTTTATGACTTTTTATGCCTTACTATACTATGACGTTTTTTTGCCTTACTATACTACAACTTTTTTTTTTACTTTTTATGCCTTACTATACTATGACGTTTTTATGACTTTTTATGCCTTACTATATTTGACATTTTTTGATTTTTTTTGCCTTACTATACTATGACATTTTTTTGCCTTACTCTACTATTACTTTTTTATGACTTTTTATGCCTTACTGTACTATGACGCTTTTATGCCTTACTATACTATGACGTTTTTATGACTTTTTATGCCTTACTATACTATGACGTTTTTTTGCCTTACTATACTATGACGTTTTTTTGCCTTACTATACTATGACTTTTTTATGACTTTTTATGCCTTACTGTACTATGACATTTTTATGCCTTACTATACTATGACGTTTTTATGACAT
>NW_019522975.1:0-593 GCF_002814215.2 Seriola lalandi dorsalis | reverse complement strand
ACAGACACTGCCACTCATTGTCAGCTGGTGCTTGTGCTACTTTACACTGACAGACTGAATAAAGTCCGAGAGCGTTTTAATGAGTTCATCCAGCTTCCAAACAGCTGACACAGTCGCCACTGCGGTGTTGGAAAGGCTGAACACTATTCCTCCTGAAGGACAACGGGGAAAACTAATGGCCCAGGTCCATGACGGAGCTGCCGTGAAGAGAGGAGCCACAGGTGTCGTGCAGCGCAAGGTTCAGGACGTGTACGGGTGTGCCCACTACGTTCACTGCTGTGCTCATCAGCTGAACCTGATAATGCAGCAGGCACTTTTTTTCAGATCTTGGCGGATTTGCTGCATTTTTCTCCAGGTCATCCAAGCGACCTGCTGTCCTTGATCAAGTGGTGGGACACAGACTTCCTGGAGCTTCAACAACAAGGTGGAACTTTCAGTCCTGCTGTTAACACCATTTATGAGCACAAGGATGACCTCCTGAAGGGTTTTCAGACCATCAGAGAGAAAGGTGAATTTGATACAACAACTGTGAGAGAGGCTGGGGGTTTTGAGAAAATGCTGGAAGATGAAGATTTTGTTTTTTCCTGGCATTT
>NW_019522974.1:0-800 GCF_002814215.2 Seriola lalandi dorsalis | reverse complement strand
GATACTGTTTTTGACTGCTGAAGTAAAACGTATAACAGACAAATCTGTTCGCTGTTATCTTGAGTTAACAGGAAACAGAGACCGAAAGTCTCTACAGTATTAGACAGTATCATAACCTCATCTCAGCTACTACTGTTTCAAAAACTCATGAAAAGTCTATAAGTGAGTCTGTGTCCATGTGTGTTTCAGGGCACTGAATGAGATGAGAGTGCTTTATAGCAGACCCAGAGGCCAAGTCAGAAAGTCAAAATCCACATCTGCTGAGACCTCATTAGATGACCTTTGATTTGGTTTTTCCACGACAGAGAGACAATGTTAAGATTCCCAGTACCGGCACTGGCCACACAGCCCCACAGCATGATGGAACCTCCACCAAATTTTATTGTGGGTAGCAAGTGTTTTTCTTGGAATGCGGTGTTCTTTTGCCGCAATGCATAACGCCCCTTGTTATGACCAAATAACTCAATCTTTGTTTCATCAGTCCACAGCACCTTATTCCAAATTGAAGCTGGCTTGTCCAAATGTGCTTTTGCATACCTCAAGTGACTCTGTTTGTGGCGTGTGTGCAGAAAAGGCTTCTTCCGCATCACTCTCCCATACAGCTTCTCCTTGTGCAAAGTGTGCTGAATTGTTGAACGATGCACAGTGACACCATCTGCAGCAAGATGATGTTGGAGGTCTTTGGAGGTGGTCTGTGGGTTGTCTTTGACCACTCTCAGCATCCTTTGCCTTTGCCTCTCCGATATTTTTCTTGGCCTGCCACTTCTGGCCTTAACAAGACCTCACAGTGGAAACTGACA
>NW_019522973.1:0-1143 GCF_002814215.2 Seriola lalandi dorsalis | reverse complement strand
TTTTTATGCCTTACTATACTATGACATATTATGCCTTGCTATACTATGACTTTTTCATGAGTTTTTATGCCATATTATACTATGACGTTTTTATGACTTTTTATGCCACGTTATACTTTGACTTTTTATGACTTACTATACTATGACATTTTTATGACTTTTCATGCCTTATTATACTATGATGTTTTTATGACTTTTTATGCCATATAATACTATGACATTTTATGCCTTACTATACTATGACTTTTTAAAACATTTTTATGCCATGCGATAGTATGACGTTTTTATGACTTTTTATGCCATATTATACTATGACTTTTTTATGACTTTTCATGCCATATTATAATATGACTTCTTATGACTTTTTATGCCACGTTATACTTTGATTTTTTTGACAACTTACTATACTATGACGTTTTTATGACTTTTTATGCCTTATTATACTATGACGTTTTTATGACTTTTTATGCCATATCATACTATGACATTTTATGCCTTACTATACTATGACTTTTTTAGACATTTTTATGCCATGCTATAGTATGACTTTTTTTTATGACTTTTTATGCCACGTTATACTTTGACTTTTTATGACTTAATATACTATGACATTATATGCCTTGCTATACTATGACTTTTTTATGACTTTTTTTGCCATATTATACTATGACTTTTTTATGACTTTTTATGCCATATTATACTATGACTTTTTATGCCTTATTATACTATGACTTTTTATGACTTTTTATGCCACGTTATACTATGACTTTTTTATGACTTTTTATGCCTTACTATACTATGACATTTTATGCCATGCTATACTATGACTTTTTTATGACTTTTTATGCCATATTATACTATGAATTTTTTATGACTTTTCATGCCATATTATACTATGACTTTTTATGACTTTTTATGACTTTTTATGCCACGTTATACTTTGATTTTTTTACAACTTACTATACTATGACGTTTTTATGACTTTTTATGCCTTACTATACTATGACGTTTTTATGACTTTTTATGCCTTATTATACTATGACGTTTTTATGACTTTTTATGCCATATCATACTATGACATTTTATGCCTTACTATACTATGACTTTTTTAGACATTTTTATGCCATGCTATAGTATGACTTT
>NW_019522972.1:0-889 GCF_002814215.2 Seriola lalandi dorsalis | reverse complement strand
ATATAAACAGTTGTGCTGTTGTAGTCAAGTGTGGAGAACACCAGACGCCTGCAACAAGTATATGTAAAACAAAGTACCTATGTATTGTTGCCATGAAGTTGTAGACAAATGTAGAGAATGACAGTCATCTTCAACAAGAATCAATAAAACAACTTGCCTGTCTATTGTTGCCGTGACCCGGATTCGAACCGGGGTTGCTGCGGCCACAACGCAGAGTACTAACCACTATACGATCACGGCGACTTAGCTTACTTGCTCGCTGTAATGATAGCATATTTCCATCTCTTCATACCAAAGGTACCCCTATTCTATATGTAATGGCTTTTCTCAGAGTGTGACTAAAGTCAGTCAAGTTTACTGGATGACTGATCTGTCACTGTTTTATATTTTCCTTATTCTCAAAAGTTGGTTTTGAAATCAAAATAACGAGTAGGTAATTCTAAAAGTAAGAATGGGGCCAGGCCAGCTGTGAATGAAGGATTCTGACTGTTTGAAGGACAATTAGCTATCATTCTGTCTGCGCATTTTGATACATAGTATGTAGAGGAGGAGTTTTGGAAACGGCGGACAAGTTGTAAGTTAAAATCAAGCTAGCCAGGAGTCGAACCTAGAATCTTCTGATCCGTAGTCAGACGCGTTATCCATTGCGCCACTAGCCCCATGTACATTTGTGTGATGTATAACATTCATTGTCACAGAATTGCATATAAACAGTTGTGCTGTTGTAGTCAAGTGTGGAGAACACCAGACGCCTGCAACAAGTATATGTAAAACAAAGTACCTATGTATTGTTGCCATGAAGTTGTAGACAAATGTAGAGAATGACAGTCAATAAAACAACTTTCCGGTCTATTGTTGCCGTGACCCGGATTCGAACCGGGGTTGCTGC
>NW_019522970.1:0-783 GCF_002814215.2 Seriola lalandi dorsalis | reverse complement strand
CAAAAAACATCATAGTATAATAAGGCATAAAAAATGTCAAAAAACATTGTATTATTGTATGGCATGAAACGTCCTAGTATACTATGGCATAAAAACGCCAAAAAACATCATAGTATAGTAGGGAATAAAAATGTCAAAAAACATCACAATACTGTATGGTATAAAACGTCATAGTATAGTATGGCATAAAAACGCCAAAAAACATCACAGTATAATAAGGCATAAAAATGTCAAAAAACATTAAAGTATTGTATGGCATAAAACGTCATAGTATAATAAGGCATAAAAATATCAAAAAACGTCAAAGTATTGTATGGCATAAAACGTCATAGTATAATAAGGCATAAAAATATCAAAAAACGTCAAAGTATAGTAGGGCTTTAAAATGTCAAAAAATGTCATAGTATAGTATGGCATAAAAAAGTAAAAAAAACTTAATAGTACAATAAGGCATAAAAATGTCAAAAAACATCACAGTATTGTATGGCATAAAACGTCATAGTATAATACGGCATAAAAATGTAAAAAAAAACGTCATAGTATAATAAAGCTTAAAAATTTCAAAAAACGACATAGTAGTGTATGGCATAAAACGTCATAGTATAATAATGCATAAAAACACCAAAAAAACTCATAGAATAGTATGGCAAAAAAATGTCAAAAAACGTCATACTATAATGAGGCATAAAAATGTCAAAAAACGTCATTGCATAGTAGGGCATTAAAGCTGCAAACATTTCTAATGTGCATGTCTTTGGACTGCAGAAACAAGCCAGAGTACTC
>NW_019522969.1:0-607 GCF_002814215.2 Seriola lalandi dorsalis | reverse complement strand
CTGTTTATGTCTGACCATACTATGACGTTTTTATGACCTTTTATGCTTTAATATACTATGAAGTTTTTTTTGACGTTTTATGCCATACTATACTACAACGTTTTTTGGCATTTTTCTGCATTACTTTACTTTGACGGTTTTTGGCATTTTTCTGCCTTACTATATTATCTCCTTTGATGCCTGACCATACTATGACGATTTTATGACCTTTTATGCCTTAATATGTTATGATGTTTTTTGGACGTTTTATGCCATACTATACTACGACTTTTTTTGGCATTTTTATGCCTAATTATATTATTTTGTCTCATGCTTTGGCATACTTTGACATTTTTATGACCTTTTATGCCTTAATATACTATGATGTTTTTTTGAAATTTTATGGCATAGTATACTATGACGTTTTTTGGCATTTTTCTGCCATACTTTCGTTTGACGTTTTTTGGCATTTTTATGCCTAATATATTATTTAATCTCATGCTTTGCCATACTATGACATTTTTATGACCTTTTATGCCTTAATATACTATGATTTTTTTTGGGCATTTTATGGCATACTATACTATGACGGTTTTTGGCATTTCTCTGCCTTACTATACTATTTCCT
>NW_019522968.1:0-610 GCF_002814215.2 Seriola lalandi dorsalis | reverse complement strand
TTCTGTTGATGTGCAATAAGTTCCTCTAGAAAACAATTTTATTTTTGTCAAAAGAAGATCTTTGAGGTTGTTGGGGCTCCTTCCATTGGAGGTCTTCCAGACGTCCAACTGGTAGGAGGCCTTGGGGTGGACCCAAAGTAGCTTTGAGTACAGTCTGAGATGGTTTGCACAAACCAGTTGTACTTCAGGTAACCATACTGTAAAACTGTTAGCAGAGGATGGTTTCGATCCATCGACCTCTGGGTTATGGGCCCAGCACGCTTCCGCTGCGCCACTCTGCTGTAAATCACCCCAGATGGGACTTGAATCCACAATCCCTGGCTTAGGAGGCCAGTGCCTTATCCATTAGGCCACTGGGGCTTCATGTGCTCCAACTGGCACGCCAAAGTACTTGTGGCTATGGTGGTCATGGCTGTAAAACCCGGATGTAGGAGGAATTCAAGGAGGCCATGGAGAAGAGCTTCTGGTCTCACGGAGTCCCTGGTTTAACAGGCCAGTGCTTTATCCATTAGGCCACTGGGCTCTTGTGAGGACCAGTTCTGTTGATGTGCAATAAGTTCCTCTAGAAAACAATTTTATTTTTGTCAAAAGAAGATCTTTGAGGTTGTTG
>NW_019522967.1:5019-7183 GCF_002814215.2 Seriola lalandi dorsalis | reverse complement strand
ACTCACAAATCATGAAGGCAAAGTTCACATCTCCTTCATATTTGGAAAATCCAGGGTCTCACCTCTCAAACAAATTACCATTCCCAGGCTTGAACTCACTGCAGCAACAGTGGCTGTAAAAGTGGATCGGATGCTGAGGAAGGAATTACACTTACCTCTTACAGATTCAACTTTCTGGACAGACAGTACATCTGTATTGAAATACATCCACAATCAAACAAAGAGATTTCACACATTTGTATCCAACAGAGTTGCAGTGATCCATGATCTATCCCACACAAGCCAGTGGAAGCACATAAATTCAAAAGACAATCCGGCCGACGACACCTCCCGGGGGATGCATGTGGAATCTTTCTTAAGGTCAAAATGGCTGAAAGGTCCTGAATACCTTGGCAGAGACAAAAAAACATGGCCGAAAATCACACAAAGTTTAGAAAAAATATCAGCAAATGACCCTGAGGTGAGAAAACAGGTTACAGTCAACAGTGTGCAGTGGAGGACATGCAAGAAGCTGAGAGGGTTATTATTTATTTTGAACAAAGGTGCTACTTCAGCCCAGAGTTTACTTCCCTGGAAAATGGGAAAACCCTCAGTTCAAGAAGCACCATCAACAAGCTGGATCCAATACTTGATAATGGCATCTTGCGAGTAGGAGGTAGAATAAACAAATGTGCAATGCCAATGCACCAGAAGAATCCGATTATTCTCCCTAAAGATTCTCATATATCCAACCTCATCCTACGTCATATCCATCATCAAGTTGGACACTCAGGAAGAAGCCATATGCTTTCCAGGCTAAGTCAGAGGTTTTGGCTCCCTCATGCAAACTCCTTAGCAAGGAAAATCATCAGGAACTGTGTATTTTGCAGACGCATGCAAACAAAACCTGGAGAACAGAAAATGGCCGATCTTCCTGAGGATCGTTTATATCCAGATTTACCACCTTTTAGTCACGTTGGCATTGACTACTTCGGCCCTATTGAAGTGAAGAGAGGCCGAGCTCAGGTGAAACGGTGGGGGGTCATCTTCACTTGCCTGGTGAGTCGAGCTATTCACCTGGAGATGGCAAACTTCCTAACCACAGACTCATGCATAAACGCTATACGCAGATTCATCTGCAGAAGAGGATCAGTTTTAAGTATCAGGACTGACTGTGGAACTAACTTTGTGGGGGCCCAAAAAGAACTGCAGGAAGCTTTGAAAGAGCTAAATCATCAGAAGATTCAAAACACTCTTTTGTCAGAGGGAATAAAATGGACATTTAACCCACCTTTTGGAGCCCATCACGGAGGAGTTTGGGAGAGGCTCATTAGACTAGTCAAAAAGAGCCTCACCTCAGTTTTAAAACAACAAACATTGAATGATGAAACTCTGTCGACAGCCCTGTGTGAGGTAGAAGCAATCCTGAATGACAGGCCAATAACCACAGCGTCAAGTGACACCAATGATTTGGAGCCATTAACCCCAAACCATTTGCTTCTGCTAAAGGCGAAAACATCTATGCCACCAGGAGTTTTTGAGAAAAATGACCAATATTCAAGAAAGAGATGGAGACAAGCACAGTATCTCGCAGATCTGTTCTGGAGACGTTGGACAAATGAGTATCTTCCTCTCATGCAAGAAAGAAGCAAGTGGAACACCAAAAGGAGGAACCTCAGCCCAGGGGATGTGGTCATCCTGGTGGATAACACAGCACCAAGGAGTGCTTGGATTATGGGCCGTGTTACCAGGATATTCCCAGATGCCAAGGGCCTTGTGAGAAGCGCTTTGGTTAAAACCAAGGCCAGCGTAGTTCAAAGACCCATAGACAAACTCTGTCTTTTGATGGAGGCTGATGAATGAATTTATGTTGTTATTCTTTTTTGGCTCCTTTGAATGTTATTCATGTAATTGTTTTCCTATGGCCAACAATTAGGGGCCGGGATGTCGGAGCCCATTGACTTATTTTAAATATTTGTTTAACATAATAATTGTTTTTGGATTATTTGTAAATTAAGTTGAAAATTAATTTCTATGGGTAAAATAAGAAAAGGAATTAAGAAAGAATTAATATTTATTATTATTATTGTAATGTATTGTTGATTAGGATCCTCCTCCTCCTCCTTGTCGCCCGTGATTACAGGGGGACCACAGCTGGCTTCTTTGTGTCTTTTTGCCTGATGGA
>NW_019522967.1:0-653 GCF_002814215.2 Seriola lalandi dorsalis | reverse complement strand
AACTCTTCTATAGAATCACTGACAGACAAAAAACCAGAACAAGAAAAGTCAGCTTTGTGTTTCCTCCACTGTTGATAAAATGTATTGATTAGTTTTGTTGGATCACTGTGTTCAGTTTGTTGTGTTTGTGGAATTTAAATTGATTGAATTCAAACATCTTTCCAGCCACACTGACAAAAAACAGAAGCTGAATCCTGAATGAAATTCATCTTTGAACTTCAGTCGAGAAAATGTAAAAATCTAGTGTAACATGTGCAGCTGTGTTCTCATGCATCAAACTTAAAACACACTCACACTTCCTCAGACCAGGTCTGAGTCTCTGTGGTCCACAATGGTCCACCCTGGAGGAAGAAACAGAGTCAGAGTCAACTTCATCACCTTCACTCATATCCACCATGAAACATGAAGCAGAGCTCCTCAGTAAGTCAGAGAGACAGAGACACAGTGATAGAGCTGCTGGTGTCTGTCCATTTGTCCATACCTGAGACTGTCCAGTCTCCAGTGTGGGTCCTCCAGTCCAGCAGACAGCAGCTTCACTCCTGAGTCTCCTGGATGATTGTAGCTCAGGTCCAGCTCTCTCAGATGGGAGGGGTTGGAGCTCAGAGCTGAGGCCAGAGAAGCACAGCCTTCCTCTGTGACCAGACATCCTGACA
>NW_019522966.1:1815-2416 GCF_002814215.2 Seriola lalandi dorsalis | reverse complement strand
CTCCCTCAAGGGCCGGGAAGAGTGGAGGTTGATACCCGTAACAGCATTGAAAGGGGGAGAGGCCAGTGGCCGAGCTGGTGAGGGAGTTGTGGGCGTATTCGACCCACAGGAGCTGCTGGGACCAAGAGGAGGGGTTCCGTGACACCATACAACGTAGTGTTGTCTCCATCTCTTGGTTCATGCGTTCTGCTTGGCCATTGGATTGGGGGTGGAAACCAGAGGACAAACTAACGGAGGCCCCAAGCTGAGCGCAGAACTCCCGCCAGAAGATGGAGGTGAACTGCGGGCCTCGGTCTGAGACCACATCAGTGGGAAGGCCATGGAGGCGGAAGATATGGAGCAGGACCAGCTGAGCAGTCTCCTTGGCAGAGGGGATCTTGGAGAGAGGAATGAAATGTGCCATCTTGCTAAACCGGTCAACAACTGTGAGAATGACTGTGTTCCCACCAGAAGAGGGAAGACCAGTGACGAAGTCCAAGGAGATGTGGGACCATGGGCGCCGAGGCACCGGAAGGGGATGCAAAAACCCAGCAGGGGACTGATGAGAAGGCTTGTGTTGACTGCAGACAGGACAGGCATTGATGTACTCACGAGTGTCCTC
>NW_019522966.1:0-411 GCF_002814215.2 Seriola lalandi dorsalis | reverse complement strand
AGACAGCGGGGGCGTTGGTGAGACCGAAGGGCATCACCAGGTATTCGTAGTGACCGGAGGGGGTGTTGAAGGCTGTCTTCCACTCATCACCCTCCCGGATGCGGACTAGATGGTAGGCGTTGCGAAGATCTAACTTTGTGAAAATGGTGGCCCCCTGGAGAAGCTCAAACGCTGAGGAGATGAGAGGGAGTGGATAGCGATTCTTGATGGTGATGTCGTTGAGGCCCCGATAATCGATGCATGGCCTCAGTGTCTTGTCTTTCTTTTCGACAAAGAAGAACCCTGCCCCCGTAGGAGAAGAAGAGGGTCGGATGATTCCTGCTGCCAGAGAGTCATTTATGTAGGCTTCCATAGCCTCTCTTTCTGGGCCGGACAAAGAGTAGAGACGGCCCTTGGGTGGAGTGGTGCCGG
>NW_019522965.1:32502-36961 GCF_002814215.2 Seriola lalandi dorsalis | reverse complement strand
GTGTGTGTGTGTGTGTGTGTGTGTGTGTGTGTGTGTATGTCAAAGGGCAGGTTGATAAACACGTCCATTACATCACCATGTTAAGAAGATTGAGCTCCACTGTTTCTACACCATCAATATCTGTCTCATTTACATCATTAAAGCACAACAAAGGTGTGTGTGTGTGTGTGTGTTTGTGTGTGTGTGTGTGTGTGTGTGTGTGTGTATGTGTGTGTGTGTGTGTTGCATGAGGATGGATGGGTCAGCAGCGCAGTATCGGCTGTTTCCTCCGTCATCGTTGTGTCGTGGAGGAGAGATTGATGACCAGAGAGAGAGAGGGAGAGATGGACGAACGAGTGAGGTTTGACTGAGTGGTTGATCGCCCCGAGGAAGCAAAGAGAGCGAGAGGAGAAGGAGCTCTGAACATGATCTGATCTGAGGACAGTGAGAGTCACAGTCAGGCTGATTCATGTTGATACAGTTTGATTTTACTGTGAAACCTTTCAGGTTTGTTTATCAGTTATTGATTAAATTGATCATTTAATTAAAAAAAGGAACAGAATATTACGATGGAAAATTTTGAATATTAGAACATAATCTTGACCATTAGAAACGTTGTGAAATGTTTTATATGACAAGAAAACTTAAGGTATCAATGCAGCACAAAGTAAAACTTCCAGGAACAAAATAAATAAATCAATCAATAACAAAATGATAGGAATAACAGAAAAAAGATGTGTGCTTGGAAACATGGAGGCTAAAGGATCAATATATAATTTATCAATTAAAATTTACATTTAATTTAATTTACATTGTTTATTGATAAAGAATCAGAAAAATGTGGGAGATAGTTTATAGCTATAGTATAGCTTATCAAGTAAATTAATAATAATAATTATAATAATAATGAATTGAATTATCAGGGCAGCGTTTACCATCAGTATTTTTTAAATGTTATTGATTGATTATATGATCAGGAAAATGTGGGAGTTAATGAGTTTTGTGTATCGCTTAAAATTTTAGTTTAAAATGGGAACAAAAAAATCAATGGGAAATTAAAACATGAAGACACAATAGTGACAATCAGCAATTTTATTTTTTATATTTTTTGTTATGTGAACAGAAAATCAGAAAATTATCAATTATAATTTTGTACTCTAATTTTTGAAAAAGGGGAAATTAAATTCCAGGCAAACACAGAACAGAGAGAAAACAAATCGAACATTAATAAGTCTGTTTATAAAAATGTTTATACGGTGGTTGAACGTTGCTTTGAGCCCACGAGGAAACCGCGGTGCCTCGGGTTCAGACCGGCGACCTCCAGCCTTCAGTTTCTCCACCGATGACGAAATTTTAATCGTGTTTGTTGAATTCATCAAAATTTCATGTTGTTGTGAAACTTTGCAAAGAGCATCAGCAGCAGCAGCAGCTAGGGGCCCCGCCACAGGCTAAATAAAGGGCCCCATGAAAAATATAAATGACCTCAAACCAGAGGTCGCTTCGGCCAGCGCTGCAGCAACAAACATGGAGGAAAGAAACTTCTGCTGTGATGGTGGGAACACGGACGTCCTCCCTTCACCTCCCGTTGTCTTGCTTGAGATGAACTTGGTGCTACATACAGATATGTGTGTTTTTATTAAGTTGTGTCTGTTAGAAGAAACTAACGATCAGGTTCAAAGGATTAAGTCACGTTTGAGTTTCCTGTAGCTTTAATTAACTGACAGAAGCGACGTGTTTCCCCTGACTGATGATAGATGTACTCACGGCAGATGAGCTCGGCATGACTGAGAGAAACAGAAAAAGTCTGAACTTACTGTTTATCCACAAAGCAAAAAGAAGAGCGATGGAGACGACAGCAGACGACCCTCATGTGAGCAGTGACGGAAAATCAATCTACAGCTCGTTCACTCTGTCCAGCTCCAGACGAGGAGAATCAACTCGACCAGTGAGGTGGAAAGCTGCAGATAACAGCAGGTAAACACGAGTTGCGGTGGATTATATAACTCATTTCATTTCTCAATCAGGTTTCGGGTCTAATCGGGCGTCAGTTGTTGCAGCTTGAAGGTGTCTGATCAGCTGACTAAACGATCAACGATCTGGTTCTCAGACAGTCTGGAAATTGTAGCAGCTCAGATATTTTGGTATATATAATATATGGTATATTATAATATTAATATATATAATATATTAAAGAGCTAGCCCCGACCCGGTTGGAAAATCTCGTCACTTTCCGATACCGAGTCACTGTAGCGTCTAGGCTGCCCCGAAGAAGTAGCTGCTCAGAGGACGTGTTATAATCTTATGTATTGTAAAAGCCTGCTAATGCTAACGTTATGTAGCAATAGCAAAACATACAAATAGAAAGAGACACAACTACAAAAGACTTGTTTGTAGTAGTTTTCTGTCTTTGTGTTGCTCAATTGATTTTCCAACAAGAAACAGTCACTTCATACAGAGACACTTCAATTAAACTCCTTTACTGAGTGAACTGATGTGCGTCATGACAACGGTTGTCCAGGGCGACGTAAACACCAACGTTGAAGCAGCAGCAGCACCTGTGGTCTCAGTGTCAAGAGTTCTTCAGCGTCTGAAGCTCCATTATATAATTCAACAGTTTTTCTCCTCTTATTTAAATGCAGCCACAGTGGCCTCCTCCTGGGTTTTTAAGTGGATCTCAGTTTTGCTGAATTGTTGCTTTTCTTCCCTTTTTTTTAAGCAGCTCCGTGTGAAGTTTGAAGTGTTGGTGAACCACACATGTAAACCATGAGGAAACTCCTCGCGCTGTTGTCATGTTAGCTCACGGGTAGATCCAGTATTCCATATATGAGTTATACGTGCATATCAATCTCAATATCTCCTCACACGGCTACATCACATATATCATCATCATATATAGATATAGGAACATAAAGTACCTGATAGTGATTCTTTATTTGACTACAGAAACTAAAGTTCAGTTTAAAGTGAGAGTTAGCAGATAATGAAATCTGAAATCCTCAGATATTGATTTTGTACAGGTGGATGTTTTGTTGGATCGAGACCACGAGATGATTTATGATTTATGATGCAGTGATTTTCTTTAATCATGAAATCTCACTTTAGTTTAATGCTCAGGGACGAGCCGTGAAAACGTTCATGTTGTCTCCAAGAGCAAAGAGAAACAGAGCCGGTCATCAATGCTTCAAACCTCTAGTTCAGATGAAACCCTGGGAGGGGGAGGGGGGGAGGGGCTCTTTGTGATGAGGTGAGGTGAGGACGCTCGGGCTGATGTTCAGGACGTTTGGACAGCGCTCAGGTGGGACAGCTGGAGGTGTATTTCCGGACAGAACCTGGAGCCGTAAACAGGCTGATAGTTGTGGCCGTCGAGCTTCTGGCAAATGGAGTGGAAACTCCATCTGCTGAAGTGGCGTGGCGACTCGTGTCCTCGCAGGAGACACACGGGCGACGCTGTCCTCCCTCTGTTTCAGACGTGCTCCGGGTCGGACTTTGGCTCCAGATGAGAGGGTTCGGAGGCAGAACCGGGGCGTGAAGCGGCGTCGAGTGACTGACTCAAGAATAAGCATCTCTGCTGCTAACAGGATGTAATGCAGTCTGCAGTCATGTGCGTCTTCCCCAGTGTTTTGTATCGGCACAGACGGTAACAGGCTCGGGTTTATGGGCTTGGTGTCAGCTGGTGATTTATGGTGCAGTGTAGTGGAGGAGTGTGTGTGTGTGTGTGTGTGGGAAAGATGCAGAGCTGTGGTAAAATTAAAGATTAAAAGAAAGGGAGATAATGTGTGTGAGGATTTATGGGCGAGGGAAACGTTCAGGATTATCATCACTGCTCCTCTGGAATTTCACTCTGGCAGCGTTTTAACCATCAGGACGTTACAGGAAGTGGATTGTTATACACATGGGGATTCTGCAGGACAGAAATCATCCTCCTTCTGAGTCATAACTCAATAAACATCAAACTGCAAACTGATATCGTTCAGTGTGACTCAAACGTTCCCCGGAGAGAATCCTGTCGGGAATAAAGGTCAATAAATCCAGTTAGAAATCAGATTCGGAACTTTCTTCAGTATCACAGTGATTCAGTGACCGTCATCAGGACATTATGTGCACTGCAAACAGGAGATGCTAACGGCTAATCCAGCTTCTCTTAATGATGAGTATTTTTGCTAAAAATGAAAACATATATATATATATATATATATATATATACTGTATATAATTTATAATTTTTACATATGTTTTTACCTTACATATTTACATACACACACATGTGTATATATATACATGTATATCGAAATCTTTTTACTCCAAAAATCCAATATCGGTCAGGCTCTAATATATATATGGAAATTCAGTGTATACATTACATTTACAATTACAGTTCAGCATATGTATGTAGATATATATCACGTTGTCTTACGCTGTCGACGTCTCACTCAGTGAAACAGCTTGTTCTTCAGCTCCGTGTCTCAGCTGACGCCCCCCC
>NW_019522965.1:19268-31813 GCF_002814215.2 Seriola lalandi dorsalis | reverse complement strand
TTAAACGGCCTGTTCTCCGAACTCACACGGCAGCATTAAACTGAGACATTAAACTCAGTGATTTAAAGGATCATTACTTTCACCCTTTAGATCATTTCTGTCTCAGATTGTGAAACGAATGTCGTCTTCATCACATCTCCACTGCATCATCCCAGTATCCAGTTCATTTCAGTTTTTATTCAGATAAAAACAGAGTAAAAAGGTGAAACAAAGATCAATTTAAAAAATAATAATAATAATAATTCAGGTGAGGATTTGATGATTTATTATTAACTGTATTTATTGATTTATTAACAGTTAATTTAATCAGCAGCAGGTAACAGAACCTCATATTCCTGTTTTCTTTACCAATGCTTCCATCCACCACCAACTCCTTCAGACATGTCTCTCTTTATTCCACGTCTTCAACACTTTTCCCTTCACTCCTGTCGTCATTAGCATTAGCCTAGCAACAAAAGGTACGGCAGGTTTTTCACAGGACAGTCTCCAAAAATCATGGTTGGCAGTAGCTGTGAAACTGGTGGAGGCATAATTTCCTATTAAAACTGATCTGCTCCTTTAGAAAAACCATGGAGGACAAAGAGCCAGCGAAACTACTGAACTACTGCAGTCTGACTTTTGAACTGTTGAAAGAGATTCATCCTTGATAAAGCACTTTCAAACTTCTGACCAGATTCCCTGAGGCAGAGAGAAACTTTAAGTCACAAGTTTATCAAACCTTCACCCCAGCCAATCTCCTGAGGCTCTTGTTGCTCGAGCCGCCCACTCTCCCTCCAACAGGTCAACTTAAAAATATCCTGTTAAACATCACCAGGTCTC
Organism: Seriola lalandi dorsalis; assembly: GCF_002814215.2. Taxonomy (NCBI): domain Eukaryota; kingdom Metazoa; phylum Chordata; class Actinopteri; order Carangiformes; family Carangidae; genus Seriola; species Seriola lalandi. Next base: position 30,994 of record NW_019522965.1, on the reverse strand, counting down.
CGCCATGAGCTCCCAAACTCTAAAGGACACTCTCAAGTCGTATTTTCTCTCTGAACTGTCAGAGCTGAAAACAACAGTCTGTGCAGAGTTTACAAGAAAAAAAAAAAGAGAGAATTGAGGCCAACCTTCTTTTTTGTTTTAAATCCATTAGAGCTGTCCAAACCTTTCTCATTCAGTGGCATGTTGTAGGTGCTTGTTTTAATGTTTTTCCAAGTGCAGACTCCTAAAGGTACAGAAAACTATAGAAAACCCAACCAACAATCAGGTCTTCCTTAACAACTCTGTTGCTCAAGCCAACAAAAGAACTTTTTATTGGAACTGAAGAGTTGCGTTATACACTAACTATAAAGTCAAATTTTCTAATTAAACTACACACTTTCTTTGAAAGGCAAGAGACTGAGGCATTTTAGTTTTTTCGTGAACTTTCTTGCAAGGTTTTTCCTCGAAAACAAACTTTAGTTTGAAAGTTCTCAGTACCAGGACTTTGATATCGATCAACACTTTGGTCACATCTTTGCTCCTTTATGTGGGCTATTGTTCCCCCACCCAGCGTTTTTCACAAGCCTTGACCATCTTGAACAGGATGTCTGACCATCCTAACCTGAACTTTCCCATCTTGGATACTTAAATCTCACCAGGTTCGCCTTGGACAACCTCTCACCCCTTTGATTCTCCTTCTCTATCTTCCTCCCTCCCCCTCCTCTCCTGCCACTTAGTGGTTTTTAGGAGGGTTTCTGCTGGCTGTGTAGTTTGTGACTTTTGTGCAACATCCGCTGGTCTCTTCACGTCCTTTGGCTCCCCATTCCACCTCCATGTTGACGGACAGCCATCGAGACTCTGTCCCCAGACCTCTAAAGGCCGGTTTATGCTCTAAGACATGTTGTCAGACATCACAAGTGTTTATACCTGATCCAAAAGGTCACACTCTAAGGCGGTGTGAAAAGCCGGCTGTCATGAGGGGTGAGAAACGATGTCATTTAAAAATGGGCATAACAGCGTACATTTTCAGACAGTGTCTCCTGGAAGATGTTCATGGTGTTACACATGAAAAGTGACAGATAAGTGGTGTAAGAAATGAAAAAAAGAGAGGTAGAAGTAGAAACCCAGCATACTTTCACCTCAGCACAGCCGGCCAATCATGGCATCAAATGGAAATGGTCGCACAACAACCCCACCCCCCCCCACCCTCCAATCCAGCATTGGAAAGATGTTGAGGGAGTGGGTTTCCAAAGCTACCTGACCATCCGACAAGCAGTTTGGACTGTGCATTAAGCCATCTTAACCTCATCCTAAAGGACTGAATATGCTTTAAACAAAGTGATTGTTCATGTTACTAATAGTTTTGAAAACCAAGGTTTGAACTTCTCCTACAAGCTTCTTTTTTTTATTCTTAACTTCACGGCCATTCACCCGACCTTTGAGTGAGGTCATTTGGAACAGCGAGAAAGTTTTGCCTTTAGCAGTTAGGAAACTAATTTGTACCCAGACCTTCACCCTAACCCCATTATTTTGTGATATGGAGCATAAAACTGGGGTTTTTGCCTCATCTACTTTCCTTTTTAAACTCATATAATAACACCATGAACCAGACAATAATGACAACAGAGAGCCACGTTGCCCGAATAATATTCCGGTGATCCATCAGGTCAGACGTGCTGGGGGAAGAAATAAGAGCCGATGAGCAAGGTGGAAACCGTTTTTTAGGACATGGAGGAGGTGCCTGTGAATGAAGCAGTGATAAATGGACGTGAAGCCTTTTGTGAAGAGACGAGCTTAAAGTGTAACAACAGAAGAAGAAAAAGATAGAAGGTGAGGGATGGTGACTCGGGTGGCTGAGCTTTTACAGCTGCTGCTGCCTCTGCTGCCAGGAAAACAGATTCGTCCTGACTGCTCTTTATGTCCTGAATACATCACTGCCGCTGCTAAAATATACCAAACAAATGCTCCTCAGGGTGACTTTGACTCGTTCTGCCAAGATAACAGACAGCCACATCAATAAACACCAGCTCCCAGAGACAAAAACACAACTTCTGATGTTTTCCCAGCCCCAGCTGACTGGAGGTCTCTGGTCGGACTTTATCAGACCCAACTGACAGGAAGGAAAACTGTTTAACTTCTATCATCCACTCATTGACCCAAATACCTCACATGTTGTATCTGTGCTGGTTAAACACATCCACTCCTATGAATATAATTTCCCTGAATCACTATCGGATGTCTTCAAACTAAAATCAATCTCATGGGAATGTTTACCTTCTGATATCAATACATCAAGCAGGTTTTTAGCCACATACCTGACGTATCGGCGCCGCTAAAATAGAGCAGCTTTGTGTACTCTATAATCCCTCACTCTGTCTTATCTTCTGTGTAATGTAAATATCTGTCAGAGAGAGATAAAAATAAGAGTTGGGTACATTTTCAGAACTTGGAAAGTGCCAGTGGACCACACAGGGTTTACATTAAGAAGTGCTACTGCACTTTGTGAGACCAAACACTCCTCAGAGCTATTAGGTCATCTATGAAACCATCCACTTGAGTTCTACACGGGTCTGAAGGCATTTTAACCTTGCCGGACCATTACAATGATTAGCACAGTCTGAGACAGTAAAGAAACAGCAAAATGTCCCCCAGTGAGCCAAAACCTAACCAGTACCCCCTGGTTTCAGGTCGGTTAGAGGAACCTCCCACTTCGTGAAAACAGTGTCAACTAATTGATCACAAAGCCACTGGTTGACAAAAACACAAATGGCTTCTTAAGGTTTAATTTCCAAATAAATTGGTTTGTCTGCAGTGGATAGCAGTGTGGGTAACCATCTTGGTGTAATGTAGTAATAGCTTTTCCTTTTTCCCTTCTCATTCTGCATACAGTGCATGGTCCCAGTGAAAACAGTTAACATTGAGGTCGGTGGGTTGTTCACAGTAATGAGGAAACTCTTTCTGGAAATAGACTGTTGAGTATCAGTGATGGGAGAACTCAAAAAACTCTGCATGGCTAGGAAGTAAGAAAATGTTTTGTTATTTAGGAGAAATTAATTTCATAACAAGCAACAGCAGCTTTATCGAACTGTAACAGCTGACAGGGAAGAGCATTTTATTTAAATGGCTCCAGTTGTGCCTTTATCTCACACAACAGTCATGGACCTAAACTGGATCCCTGTGGTACACCAGGAGAATAAAGCTGGATAAGTCGTTAGGATCAAGTTACAAAGAGTCTTTAGCCCAATCAGGTAAGAAACGGTTTGGTTTTGTTTTTGTTTTCTTGTGATTTGACTCTTAAATTAGCTGAAGGATTACAGAGAAACTGTATAACCACACCCAGCTGCAGCCTCCACCAGATGGCAATGCCAACAGGTTTTGAAGTGTGGGTGCAGTTACTCGTTCACTGGATGAATTGATGTGAAATTTTGTGCAGATATTCATCTACAGTTGATGAATCTTATTGATTTTGCTGTTCGGTTTCTGTTTACTGGTGAAATATCTCAACAAATAAGTATTAAAAGAAAATGTTTACATGTACGTTTTTGCAGTAGATTCTGAGCAGGCGCTGCTTTTCTCCTTTTCTTGGATTTTAAATTCAAGAAACTTCCTCACTCACCACAACTCTCAGTCAAGGTGCCCTTGACACAGTCAGGTAAACAGGACTCAACAGCTGTGGGCAGCTCCCAGAAGTGAATCTGTCCAGTGGAGTTTTGTCACTATTTCCTCAATAAACAAAGGCAAACAGCGGGGGAGTGTGTTCCTCTGCAGGTGACAAACTTTCACTGAGTTTTTCGAAGGTTTCAGCGTCACTGAATCTTCTACTGTGACAAAAATAGACCCACCAAAGTGCAGGGAAGGCTAATAAGGCGTCAGCACAACATCACAACAAGACAAAACATCAGTAACGACTATCTCTCAATTACTGCCACTATCTGTCTCCACCTCACACAGACACACAGTGAGAGAGAGCGCACATACAGAGTAACACAGACTCACAACAGAGACACAAACATCTCCCAAAGTCCCTCGCTGCGACAAAACAGCTTCTCATTCAATCCTCGGATAGATATAAGCTCTTTATCTGCCTCATTTTCGTAGACACAAACATACACAGGCATAAATAAGCCCATGCACATGCACACACATGCACACACCCACCCACACACACACAAAGCACAAACCCCAACTCAGCTCAAGGTTTGACACAAACAGCCAGAGGAGCTGTAAGGAAGACGCTGGGTGAATATCAACACAGCTGGGAGTCTGACACTGAACTTTACCGCACAGCTCATAACTACAAAATAAAAAAGGGCGTCAAAATAAAGGCATCAAATCATCCAATATGAAAGCTGTTGTGTGAAGTGAGTATCTTTCAAGCTGAGGCGGACCTGCGGATAATGAGGCAGCTCATCTCCCATCATGCTTAGGGTACCGCTTCACAGAACATGGTCAGGTGGAACAGGAAGGAAAAGACAACACCTCTGTTACCTGTGAAAACCATCGATGTTAAAATATATTACAGCAGAAATAAACATGTTTACAATCTGGTTTTGGTCTCTAGAGCTAATTTCCTCCTTCATGACACCTGTTTATATAACTCACCTGTTTACATTTTATTAAGACTTAAAGTTATGGAGGATTGAAGATGTGGCCTCTTTGAGTGACAGGTGGGTGCAATCACAGTTGGCTAGCTGCTAGCTGTCTGCTAGGTGTCAACCTCAGCTATTTCAGCTAAGCCGTATTTGTGGTGTTGGTGCCTTGGGTTGGCAAGTATACAGTATGTTATGACTAATTAGCAGGTATCAGTGTCTGTGCTCACAATACCTTGCTATACCTTAACAAGCTAATTTAGCCAGGAAATGAATTAGCCTTGGGCTATCCTTTGAGCAAGTTTCCCGGCTGTGCTCTCAAAGCTAATGGGAGCGTATGCTGGCCACAGTTTTTAAACTGGCATGTGCCAAAGTCTTGGCTCCACACACACCCCACCTATGCCAAGATGGCGATGGTGGAGCAGCTCACTCTGAGCTTCAAAACCGCTCCTCAGAAACTCAGGGGTGACGTCACAGAGGCTACATCCTTTTTTATTTACAGTTCATGCCTCCGGCTCAGGAACAAGCTGCAAAGTGATTTTGCCAAAAATGTAAATTTAGAATTATCTACTGATGAACGCATCATACACATACTGTATTTAATGCACGTGTATCCATGTTCTATATTTTGTCACAGCAGCACAAACCAGACGTCAAGGCATCAGAAGTGAATTTAAACCACATTTCTGTTCAATTGTTGTATTGCTGTTTTATAAACTGCAAACAGGGATCTCTGTAGCGCAGCATCTTTGCATCTGTCCCCGACTGTGACACGGAGCTGTATGATCATCTCCATACTGCTCAGCCTTTCATTATGTTGTTTCATCTTTTCCTCGTCTGACGTGCCTCAGTATCACAGAACGTTTGATATATCAGATTTCAAGCTGTTACAAACTTCTAATCAATTATTAATAACCCCCTCGTGGACAAAAAGAAAGAGCTTTTTTTCTGATTAATCACAGACAGTCATTCTTACGAACTGACACTTTTCCTTTTGAACACGGGTTTATTCTCCATCCAGACACTTTAAGAATTCATGTCAAAGTGCAACTGAAGCTGTTTCAGCTCCAAAACCAACTCTGCTGTATGTTGACATTTCCTTTATTAGAAAACTACTCCCTCTCTTTTACTTCCATTAGCTGAACTGATGCTTTTGAATAAGAGAGAGTGGTGTAGTTTGGGATTTGGAGTGAAACTTAAGTGTTTTGCTTTGAAAGAAGAGAATAAACTTGATTTGTGGGAATCAGCTCTGAGGCTTAAAGTGGATTTTATACAAGAAAACATTTGAGTTTGCAGGTCAGTTTGGACACTGATGGGATTAAATGGCACCTGCCGAGGTTCTGTGTTTGTTTAAGGCCACACAATGTGAGATACTGTTCAGTCAGAGCAGAGGTTAATGTGAAAATGTTCTCTGCTGCTGTTTTACACTTCAGCAGAGTTTTCCTTACTTCACTGTAACTTTTTATAACCTCATAGCTATAACCTTTAACCGGATGAAGGATTTTCATCATTGGACGACTGGATCTTAAGTTGTCAGAGAAAGAAGCTGAACAAACAGTCCCCCATGAAACACACTTTTTTAACCCTGAAACTGCTAAACTCTGTGTTTTTACCAGTTTTAATGATCAGGTTCATTTGTTTTGCAGAGGAGGAGACCTCTGCAGATGATTTGGCTTCTGGTAAAAACCTCAAGAAAGATGAACACTGAAGGAATCCAAACCTTCCCTCAATGAACAGACTTCCTGCAAAACAACCTCCAAACAAAAGCCGGTGTTTGGGTTCAAGTTGATGTGCCTCAGGAAAAAGATCAGGAGTCCAACGCAGCAAGTATCAGGTCGACCAAACCTATGTATTTTAGTTCCCAGCCCATTTTGCCCAGAGTCCCAAAAACCCAACCAGTACTCCCATGCTTCACACAAAGTCCTCGGCAGATTGAGGAACCGTGTCTGTCATCCAACAAACACACCCACCTCATGCAGCGATTAGCCGGGTGCTGATGTCATCCCTCTCTAAAGATGTTTGCACCAGGTGTAAACATTTCTACCTTTAGTCATTGTATGCCAACACTTTGTACACACCACTGTGTTTCTAGCAGTGGTGTACCCCGGCCTGAAGGGCAGTCACTGCATTAGTGGGTCTGGCAGGGAGGGAGTAGTCTGGGAAATGATTGGCTCACTAAAGTTTTAGAGCATTAATTAATGTATTTGAATATTAATGCAGAGTTTTCCCCAATGGAAAAAATCCTTGAATTAGTCCTTGACACGTTCTCGATGCAAGGGAATTAAGACAATATTAAAAATAGCAGCTGCAGACATTTTATTTAAAACTATCTCTTCATGGTGGATATCAGCATGTAATTAAAGCTTCTCTCTGGAACACTGATCCCTCAGAGGTGAAATTTAGATGGATAAAAACTCAATCAGGACAAAGACGGATCCTCCTGAAGAACCATCCGAGGTCTGTATCTTCAGACTGGGTGGAATATTTCATATCTGAGAATAGTAACATATCTGTTGACGGTTAATTCACTTTTTCTGACTTATGTTCTACATGAATCCATCTATTTAATCCAGTCAAGCTGAGGGGGAAAAAAAACTAATTAGACTTTTGCTGTTCGGTATTTCAGCAGTTTGTTTCCAGTGACAGTTGAAACCTCACTTCCTACAGATACAAACCTCCATGCTGATAAAACCTACATGCTGAGTCATGACAGATGAGTCACACACAAATGCAGTGACTCATCAGACTGATCATGTAACCACAAGAAAGAAGTTCAATCCCTCCTTTTTCGAAGCGTCTGACGTGAAATTCTGCACAAAATGTGACTCTGGATCAGTAACCACAGGGAGTTTATGAGTCCAGTGTTTTTCATGACTTTTCAGGCCGAATTTTTCCAGACATTTAATGTCATTGCCCCCCTGTAAAGGTTTCCTGACTTCGTGGCGGTTATTTCAGACTCGCCAGGATGATTTCACAACGACTCCTCCGACCTGAGCGACCTGACAGGTCTGATTCCACCCACGGGAGCGTCTCCTGAAAAACCCCCCCGGACTTTGTCTCTCTTTATACGACGTCACCGACACCTTTCCCCTCGCTCCTGTCGTAATTACTACGACCACTTGATGTCGCCTAGCAACAAAACGTAAACAAACGTCTCGGTTTTGGACATTTTTGGGCTTTTTTTTTTAGCACAATCATGCACAAGACTGTTGTGAACTGCGACTGGGAAGAAATCTTTTGTTGAGCGACAATAGGAAGCTGCTGTTCTGCATGAAAATAGAGCAAATGGTTTTATTATTGATTGATTTATTTGTAGCTCTTATTTTCTTCCATTCATGTTTATTTCTTTCTTTTGAGCAGCACCTGAGAGCCTTGTTTCCCTCCAGTTTCGTCATGCTTTTTGTGTTTTCATGAAGTATCCTTGAATATAAATACCTGTTTGACCAAAAAGCAGCTGGTTTCACGCTGCTTCCCTCTCCCCCTGAACAACAGAGAAATAACTGCACATTATTCAATCTCTGAGCATCTGCCTCCTCACCTCTCCGCCATCTTCAGGCCCATCAGTCTGCACGGCAGAAAGGACCAGAGCCATAAAAACAGAGGGAAACAGCGGCGGCGGCGGCGTCAGTAAATGTTGTGCATGATTTCCCCTCAGACGGCTCGCTGTGATGCATGATGAGCGGTGAAATGATCAGTTTCTATGGTAATTCCGACACTACATTTGTTTCTGATGGACCTGAGGATGTGCCATTTCCTGTCACCAGCGTTTACAGGTCCCTCACTGCAGTCTGAATGAGGCTCAGCTGTTTCACATGGAGCAAAACCACAGCAGCTGCACAGGGAAGCAAACACAGCTCCCCTTCTCCAAACATATATTTATATCAGTGTAGAAGTCGGGCTTTTCCTGTAATTTATATCTTTATGTTCAGTTTTTTCATTTTATAATAATTAAATTTCTTTCTTTTTCCCTTCCTGTTCCTGAGGAGTGGCTGCAGCTGCACTTCACTGATGAACTGATAAATGATAAATGATGAATGTGAATTCATTTTCCCAACAGATCCACAAATGGTTGGTTCTTCCTCCGTCTCTGAACTCCGGAGCCTTTTTTTAATAATCTTCTTTGTCTCAATTACCTTTTTTTAAATTTTTTAAATAGTACTGATGACATCTTCACCTGCAGTGACGACATGTAAAGACATGTAGTGAGAGATTTTCTCCCTGCGGCAATGACGTGTCGACTTTGCCGACAGCGGCGTTGATCCGTGTTACATTTCCAACTTGGCTGAGATCTGATCGTCAGTTTTTACCTCTTATCATTCAGATAATACACAGATACAGGTCACATGTTAATAGCAGTAGTCATCATCTGATTGGAATCTGGTAGATTGTCCAGCTGTATCCGACGGACCTAACCTGAATTAACCCAGAAAGTTTTTCTCAAGGTCACTTTCTCCAGTTCCATCCAAATGAATTAGAAAATAAATCACTGATTGTAAAAAAAACCCCAAAAAACCAAATGTCCCATAATTACCTGCTGATTTCCTGCGTCGTCGTGCTGACGAACCCAGGAACCTTTATCTGACATTATCTTTGTGGCATTTCTGCGTTATTAGAAAGTGGATAAACAGGATGCCCAGTGGGAGACAGATGAGGGATGACACATGACAAAGGTCGTGGCAAAGGTCACATTGCGGAGCTGAACCCGTGACGTCAAGGCCACGTCGGCGTCTTCCTCCCGAGTGACCCGACCGCCTCTAAAACACGAGAAGAAGACTCAAAGAACCAACCTTCATCTTCGTCTTTCTGCCGTCATCTCTGTGGCAACCCTCCTCAGGGTGACCTTTGGTGGGTAAATCTTCCTGTGATTGGCTGCAGAGATATCAGTGAAGGAAAATGTCAGCATATAAAAAAAAGATATGAGGCTTTTCCTGTTTGTTTGGTGTCTGCATTGTGTATTTTTGCAAGTCGGTTCGCCGTGTCCGTCCTTGAGTGCTGTTTGATCAATAACCTGATCCCTCTGCTGTGTGTGTGTGTGTGTGTGTGTGTGTGTGTGTGTGTGTGTGTGTGTGTGTGTGTGTGTGTGTTCAGCGTCTCCTCCGAAGATCTGCACATCAGATCTTTTATTCACACCTGTGTTTACTCAGGACGGAGGTTTCCTCTCACCTGCGTTCTCTTGTTGCTGTTTGAAGAAAGTGACTCCACACGTCAGCTCAAATGGGTCAGAGGTCACATTTGAAGAATGAGCCTGCTGTGAAGCGCTGACATCACCTGACCTGCTAATGGTGCTTGTGTAGCTGTGACCTGCCTCGGTCTGAGGTCTGGTGGCTGACACAAGCCGGTGTTTGAGTTAAAAGGGTCAGGGTGAGTTAAAAAACATTTTAAAGCTATAAAATATGTATTTGATTCATAGCAGCATTTCAAACACATCATCGTGTCCTGTGTATTTATTGTGGTTGCAGATTCAAATCCAAACCACATGCCATTGATTTTAGATTGATCCCTGGTTTTATACACTGCAATAAAACAAAGGCCAAAGCCAAGAACAGAAGCAGGATTTTGACAAACCCACTTCAGCCTGTGAATGTCAATGTAATGTAACCAACATGAAAACAAGTATTTAGTTAAAAATGTAAATCTTTGACCTGTATTTCTGTCTATAAATGGCGTCTCGTTGGGTCTCACGAACACGTCGACCTATGATTGAACTGAAACCACCTCAGTGTAGTTTTACATCTCCTCTCTCAGGCTTCTCTCTGGAGCTCTAGTAACAACAGGTCAGTGAGCCAATCAGAAGAGAGGAGGCTCTGAGGCTCTCTTCTGATTGGCTGACTGTTTTCTGAGTGATCCAATAAAAATAACGCAAATTTCAGGTAAAAACACTCAGAGAAACCAAATCCTGCAAGGTTTGGATGGTGGGTCCAGGTGGGCGGGGCTTGGTGACTGCTTTGTTGTGACATCACAAAGTTCCAGAAGTCCTGACGGCTGGTTTTAAGGCTCAGTTTCTGAATACAGGCTGTGTGCATTTCTCTGTGGACTGAGGCTTTGATACTTTCACAGTATTAATATAGAAGCTAGAGCTGATCTATAATCTATAATCACACTACACATGGACACACACCTTTACACTGGAGCAGCTTTAATACTGTTGTTTTTAAGCCATTTCTGCGTAGCTTTAGCTTCATGTTGTCTTGCAGGAAAACCAATCTTCTCCCAAAGTTGCAGGTTTCTTGCAGACAAATAATATTTTGCTGTTCATATCCTCCTGTTTCAGCTGTTTCATTGACCTCAGTGAAGATATATGATAAAGAGCTCTTTAGTTATGAATCCTCGCTGCTGTCCTCTCATCTCCTCTGTAACAGTCTTTCCTCCTGTATTGCTGCCTTGTGTTGGTCAGAACCAACCAATTACGAGCTCCGGTTTCAGGTCTGTGTGTGTGTGTGTGTGTGTGTGTGTGTGTGTGTGTGTGTGAGAGAGAGAAATTGAACCCCCTCTGTCCTTCACTTTCCCTCTTCAAACACTCCGTAATACGTTTCCTGAGCATGTTTCTATGTTAATCTGATGTGTGCTTTGAGTCATGATTGTTAACTCGTTCACTGTGTGTGTGTGTGTGTGTGTGTGTGTGTGTGTGTGTGTGAGTATGTAAACACCCCATCAACCAAAGGTCATATCAAACCAAACTTCAATTAGCGACGGATTGTTGCCAGGGATGACAGTCGGGTGCCGTGGCGACCTCGTGTGTGAGACGTGGGTGGATTGTACAACACGCACACACACACACACACACACACAGGGTGATTGCAGTTTCTCTTGTTGTCTTGCTTTCTTGTCTCTCTTTGTTGTTCACCAGTCCAACATGCTCATGAATATTAATGAGGTCAATGTTCATGCATATTCATGAGTATTAATGCTAGTCGTGCATAATAGGTTTGAAAATCTTGCTGTATTACAGTACTGCAGTGCACCTGTGTGTGTTCTGCGTGTAGTTGAATTTGTGTACGTGCCGAGCAGAAAGCGATCTCCAAGGTGATGGACAAAATAACACCTGAGAAGGTGATGAAATCCATGGCAACAGCGCTGCAGTAAATCGTATCCGTGTGAAGTTTACAGTGTTCAGGTTTACAGAAGAAGTGCTGACTCAACTCCATGAACATTTTTTTT
>NW_019522965.1:13693-19248 GCF_002814215.2 Seriola lalandi dorsalis | reverse complement strand
CACACACACACACACACACACACACACACACACACACACACACACACACACACACACACACACACAGGGTGATTGCAGTTTCTCTTGTTGTCTTTCTTTCTTGTCTCTCTTTGTTGTTCACCAGTCCAACATGCTCATGAATATTAATGAGGTCAATGTTCATGCATATTCATGAGTATTAATGCTAGTCGTGCATAATAGGTTTGAAAATCTTGCTGTATTACAGTACTGCAGTGCACCTGTGTGTGTTCTGCGTGTAGTTGAATTTGTGTACGTGCCGAGCAGAAAGCGATCTCCAAGGTGATGGACAAAATAACACCTGAGAAGGTGATGAAATCCATGGCAACAGCGCTGCAGTAAATCGTATCCGTGTGAAGTTTACAGTGTTCAGGTTTACAGAAGAAGTGCTGACTCAACTCCATGAACATTTTTTTTAAAATCTAAACTGAAACATTTTAGGAACATTTCTTATTCACTTTTGATTCCACGTCTGTACAGTAAATATGAGGCTACAGCCAACCAGTTGGTTAGCGTAGCTTAGCACAAAGAGTGGAAACAGGAGAACAGCTAGCTTAACAAAAATGTTTCATGATGAGAGAAATGCACTAAATGCTTTTGTTTGAGCGCAGGAACTGGTAAAAAAAACTCCAGTAAAGATGAAGGAATTGATTCAATAGTGAATTAAATGAGTAATTCTGAGAGTCTGAGCCACAAAGTGCATTTTAAAACCCATAAATCTAATCAGCTGATCGTCACATTGGTATTCATCAATGACCTTGTCAGCCACAGCAGGTTCTGTGTATTAAACTCATTTTGTGCCGCAGGGTAGTAAACACCTTACTGTGCCTTTCAAATGACAAAGATCAGTGACAAGTCGATAGATTTTACTGCCAATTTCCAGCTTTCAGTTACAACACCAAAATATGGGATCAATACTTTCAGTCTTTTGTCGATGAAAAATGACTGAAATGTTAATGAGACCCGTGGCCGGTCGCCTCCCCCACTTTTCCCCAGCCTTGATCCTCGTTACTGAGACTCTACTTCACTCGTCTGCCCTTCACCGATGGATCAGGACTCTTAAGCCTCCCGATGCTCCAGTGAAGCGGCACATTACAGCATCTGAGAGGAGCTAAAAGTTTATTGATCCCGATGTGGAGAAATTTAAAGAGCTTCTGAAAGTCAGGATACAGGTGATCGGTACAAGACGTAACAAAAACAAGACTCCTGCAACTCCCCCGACTCCCCCAAGGTGGCGTCTAATGGATTTTGTGATCCTTTGTGACTACTCAGTTAAAAGTTTACTAAACTGTATCATGGCTGAGGTGACTGCCTGCATGGTAAAATGTAAAGTTGCTTGAGGGCTCTGTTTCTAACTTTTAAAGCTCCCCAGGCCAAAGCCAGCTGCAGAATCATGCTAGCTACAGGAGGAAAACATAATATGTGAGCTGAATCACCAACTGATTAGAAATCACTCTCCTTATAACTGCAGAACTGGCCCGAGAATCATCACATTTTTACGTTTCCTTCAGTATCGCAGCAAACCAGTGATAGTTGTCTGTACATACATGCGTACACTGCAAACAGGAGCTGCTAACAGCTAATTCGGCACATGCTTAATGGTGCTATATCTACGACAGCTGATGAAATACAGGTATGAATCAACGTGGATCGTATAATGAGTCTTAAAACTGACATTGTTGCTTCAGAGATGATCTGTAGTGATATAAAAACACCCACAACATGGAGGCATGATCCCTTTAACCCAGACTTCCTTCATGCTGAACGTGTTTGTTATGAGTCCTCGCTCTCCATAATGAGTGGGATCCTCTCTCTTTCAGGGTCTGTTTGAGAGAAGATGATGGGACTAAATACCTCGGCTCCTCCCTGAAGGTTTCTGTTTATGTATCGCTGATGGGAAGCCGTCACCACAAGCGGATTTATTGGCTTTTAACCTTCAAATTGCCTCGTCTGTTTTCTCAGCAGTAATGGCTGATGGGAGGATTTCACTCAGTCTGTTGCCCGCTGATGGCAGCTCTAATGAACTCAAATACTTCATTTCACCCACGAGCGGCGGGCGAATGTACAACTCTCCATAATGTTCCCGAAATATCCTCTCACCAGTGTCTTCTGAATGAGGGTTTGTTAGGCTACGTATTGCGTTAGAGGTTTATTTTGAGTGAATTTCGCCCGTAAGAAGTTTTGCTGCCTTGAAGCCTGAATCATTACAGGTCTGTCAGAGGAAAAACAAACAAGTGCTGTTCTCGTCTTCACTTCATTAAGCTCAAGGCTGCATAAACCCCTCTTCGTTTGTTCCTACTGTACCAGTGTCGCCTCACTGTTTTTATGTCTAATTATCTTCAGAGGTCTACTCCAGGTGACGTGCCTCCAGCAGGATGCTGCCTCTGCAGTTTCACCTCTCTTTGCTGTTGTCTCCCGGCTTCCAGATTGATGCTTCACTTCTTCCCCCCCAGAGATCCAATCTAACACTTATACGTCCAGATTACTTGTAGATTTTCTCCAGTGGCTTTCATTAAAACCATCGATGAGGGAGTAAATGTCTTAATTTTACCAGATACCAGGAAATATTTAAGCATGTTAGCTGAAAACACTGGCAGTGTAAATGGCAGACAGGCAGTAGAGATATTGGTGGTAATGGACTGAAGAGTTGGGTCTGATTAAAAATAATGAGCTGTTAAGGTGACCAGATTTGTCAGATGAAAACGAGGGACATTTCAAGTCAATACATCATCAAAATATCTAATATTTTTTCTTTGAAGTAGAAAAGGGGGGGGGGGGGTGTTCTGGCTTCATGTATTTTGACCATAGTAACTGTTTTACTTTAATGGGACTTTTCCAAGAAAAGAACAGAAGCAGTTGTCGACCTTCAGATGCAGCAGAAACTCGGGCTTGAGGAGTTGACAGTTCCTCTGTATCAATGTGTAAAAAGGTACAAAACAAGAAGCAGGGCTGAAAAAGAGTCTTCACGCTCGCTCAACTCTCCCTCAACAAATAAAGGTTTGATGTGAAAGTCCAGCCTGCAGTGCACAGATAGATCGCCATGCAGCTCTGGTATCAGGCTCCGGCAGTCGGCCTCAGATTAATTTCCAGCCTGTGTCCCTTAAGAAATACGGACATGTTGTGACTGCAAATCATCCGGAGAGAGATACAGCATGTAGGAGAACAGAGAGGAAGTTTCACAGAGGCTATTCTCATTTGAATTTTGACACTGACGATCTCTCTCTCTCTCTCGCTCTCTTAAGGAAGCATCTGGACGTTTTTGATGTTTGCTGAAACTTTGATGGTGAGATATGATAAAGTGACTTCAGACTTCAACTGCTTGGTCACAAAAACTAAAAGTGGCAGAGCAAAAACGTATTTGTTAAGCTTCGCAAAATAGCTTGAAGAAGTAGTGACAACTCGCAGGGCTCGTTGTGGAGCTACTGTAGCCAGCAGATGATCGGTTAGCATGCTACTCACCTGGAAACATGCTAGATCTAGCTAGCATCAACAGTCCACCAAGCTAGCAAAGACTCACAGTATTTAACCATCAACCCATTTTGACTGACTCTTTCAAATGAATTGATTTTGGGCTAAAAACAATATGTTGTTTGTGCACTGTATTACGTGAGGCCACTATCATCAGGAGGACGGCATCTGTCTGTGCTTTACAAATCACTGACGAAAAAACAAACATTTTAATGGTTGAACAGCTCTGATGTTTTCATCATCCAAGACAAAGACAGACATGATAATCATTAGTGGATCAGTCAACCTCCTCTGAAACCCCTAACCCTAACAAGGATCAATATTCTTCAAGAAAAGCATCATCAACCCACAAACTGGCCAACCAATTATACTTCCTTTATTGATTGCACGACCGATTAACAGTCAATATCCGGCTCAGGGGCCATTGTTTAAGCCACTGGTAGAATCCGAACCCAATTCAACATGAAAGTTGCACAGAAATGTTATTTAATGTTAATTTGGGCATCAAAGTGTTTTTTTTTCACTTCCTTTACTTCCTGTTCATGAACCTAAGAATGGTTTCCATGGTTTTATTTGACAACACACCTTTAATGTATGTTGCACCTTTGCTATGTGTCCTCCATATTACAACAACCCGCACCTTCAGCGTTTGATTAAGGGGTGACTCTCACCAACAACGCCGTTTCTAAAAATATAAGATACTGCAATCTTTAGACATATCTGCAAACGAACTGCGTTGATACTGTAAACGGACTTGATTCATATAAAGCTTTTACCCAAAGTGCTGTCATTCACTCCACCCCAACCACCCCTGCCGTGGTTGGTGGTGGGAGTGCAAGCTGCAGCACTGTCACACCAGAAACCAAGGTCGCATCCAGAGTCCGATCTGTGGTCAGGTTTAACAACTAACGCACCTCGGCTGAGTGTGTTCAAACGCTCTCACCTCTTTAACATTTACAAGCTCACACACTTCTATCATTAGCTGGAGTTGTAACCAAGGCTGACTGCTGAATATGCTGTTCTTATCACTATGGGGAGTATTTACCAGGAACATTAGTATTTACTAAGTCGATTTTTAGGTGCTAAAAGTCAAATTGTATGTGTCGATATATACTGAAGGACTGCATCAAGGTTCAGCTCAGGAAAAACCAAACATGCTCATGCAATATGGATTACTGTTTTAGATTCTGCACCTGATGTGTCATTGCACCAGTTTAATCTGTTGAAATAAATAATCTAACCTGAGGAGTTTATAGATTTGGTAACAGACCACGAATTACCTTTCAAAGTCTTTCTACTGGTATTTAAATGAAGGTTCTGTGGCAGAAAATTTGATCGGAGATCAGATGGATCCATTGTTCTGGGATCGATCCCGTGGTTCCCAGCATCGACACTGACATCACTTAAGACTCAAAACCTCAATCTGTATGTACTCAGCAGCTGCAGGATGAACCAGACCTTCTACCAGTGTACACAGATCTGAGGGAGAATTTGTATAATCCCAACCCTTCAGCCTCAGAACCCCAGGCCAGAAATCCTTGAAAGTTGGTGAATTTGAAAAAAAAAATTTTTTCTTTCAATGTATGCAAGGTCCTGTCGAAGCTTAAATCATAGCCGTGGCTCTCAAAGCACTTTTCAGCCTGTGATCTGTGAATTTATTTCCATGGCCTTGGGCTGAGGGCCATGAAGAGGACTCAGACCTGGGAACTGCAAGGCTGAGACTGAACGCCAAACCGGGTTCAAATCGCAGGCCTCAAGCATCGGCTATCAGTAGAGAGAAGATTGACTGAACTCGCCGACATCTGTGCCACAATATTTTGCTTCTTATTTCACGTTTGTATTTGATGTTAAACTTTTTTTCCCGGGCTGCGAGGCGTGTTGTAAGTTCTCTGCTGGAACACTTTATCCTGTGATCACAAACAGAGGACGTGAACGTAGGTGGAAGCAACATGCAGAGTTTAATTACAGTTGAATTAATGATATATTATTTTTTGACTGGGGAAAGGAACCGAGTTGTTGGAGCTGAAAGTATCTCTCCATCTACAAAAGACCAAAGAGGTCAAAATGAA
>NW_019522965.1:10537-13214 GCF_002814215.2 Seriola lalandi dorsalis | reverse complement strand
CTGCTGCTGCTGCTGGAACATTATGGACAGATTCAGCAGAATATATAATGTACATTTAGTGCATGTATCTATGTGTCTGCAGGTTAATAGAGAAACTCTTCTAGTTCATACCAGCAGTGTTGCTGCAATTCAATGATTTTCACTCATTCCCCATGGTTACCATGGTTTCAGCAAAATGTATACATTAAGAAACAGTGTGCATGTGTGTGTGTGGTTAAATGTATGTTTAGAGAAGCAGGTGAATGTTTGCTTTTTGAATAATGGAGCTCCTGAGGAGAAAATGATTTATTTATGAAATAACATTTGTTATATTCACTGCATTCAATCAAAAAACACCTTGTATTATACCCAACATGTACTATATAATAAACAAGTTCAATAAATAAAATATAAAAAAATAGAATACTCATGATAAAATAAAAACACATCAGTCTCTTCTGCATTAAATAAAATAGAGTGGCAGAGATGAATGTGCAGATTTAGTGTCTATGTGCTGACGATACTCTGCTGTTTGTGAGAGGAAATCTTTCATCGTAAGATACAGAAGTAAAATACACAGGATGAAGTTATATTAAAGGAGACATTACCACTTTTTATTTATACATACTAAAGTTCATCTTTACAACTTAAGCTCCTTTATATTTGCTCATTCGTGTCACCAAAATTTTATAAACTCCAATAATTTTCGCAAGAAAAAGCAATGAACCCAGGTGGTGGAGTGAATACTTCACTTCTTTGTCCTGCTGAAGACGTTTTACTAAATATATCTACACCAAAAAATCATTCAGGAAACAATATAGCAATTTAATTCTTGTTTTTCACCTATATTTATTTGTAGATGCCCAGAAACTTTAAAAGGGTTTAATGTGAGAATTAGAAAACTACCCCGCTGCAATTTGCGTCAAAAATTGAACTCCTTCTCTGAGCCATGACTCAGACACAGACATTAAAAACATACTGTCAGATTCATCGTGGCTGGAACTTCCCAGAGATTTCACTATCTCCACGTCTCCTACAGACGATCAGCTAAGACATCAGAGAGAAAAAAACGCTCCTTATTAGTGAAGAACTTCCCTGAGAATCATCATGTTTTTCATCAAGTTTTCTTCAGTATCACAGTAATGCAGTGATGGCTGTCTGTGCGTTCGTTCATGGGTGCTCTGCAAACAGGAAATGCCAGCAGCTGATTCAGCATAATTTTATTGGTGTCAATTTTCCAAAATGTAAACAAGTGTAGGCCTTAAAAAAGAGGCTGAAGTTGCATTAAACACATAATATTTCCTGTTTACATCGTCCCCTGCGGCCCTGCTACAGCTTAATTATTCATCCTCATTATCCCTCATACTTTTGTCCCAATTGGATGATTTACTTGCTGCATCGACAACTACGAGAGGATCATCACTCTTTCTACCTTGTCAGGGTTTTTTACGGGCGTCAGAACATCGGCACAATCAATGGAGGTGGCGGATCTATGGGATAATCAATAGTTCAGCTTGTTATGAAGAGGAGCAGAGAGAGGGAAGAGTGCTGTCTCTTCATCATACGCCTTTTAATGCAGTTTCAGGAAGTGAAAGACGAGCAGAGACACAGTGAGAAATTTAAATTAGAGCTGTGATTACATGTGACCTGTTTCAGAGAGGAGGAGATGAAAGAGAGACGGAGGGAGAGAAGAGTGGATGGAGGAGTCGCACGCTTCCTGAAACTGGCACAGATGCTTTTATTTTTTAAAAATCAATGTTGTCGGGTTTTTCTTCAGCATCCAGTTTTATTTTATTCTGTAGTTTTATGTCCGAATGTTTCAGGAATGTGAAACATCAGATCTTGGAATCAGTCTCTTTGTGGTTAAACAGCAGATGCTTGATTAAAAACATGACGTGTAGATATTCGCTTATCAAAACTAAATCAAACCAGCCTCATTTTCTGACTGTCAGACTTCTCATAAATATTAACTAAATATGTGTTTTTTCATTTCATAAATAGTGACAGGCGACACAAAAAGGAAAAGAAAATCAAAACATACACAAGAGATCATTAGAATAATTACAGAAGATGTTTCAGACATTTCCTCCACTTTCCTCTTTTGTTCGTTTAAATGACGATCATCACATCGCCGTGAAAGACGTACAATAATTAAACTAAACGTGCGCGGGAGGCTGGAGGCCGCGAGCTTTATACTAAATGAAAATGTAAAATAATGAATGTGAAATCAAGTTTTTATAGATATAAACATCATATAATATTAAAAATATTCATTAAATTCAAAGGGCTTTCGCTCAGTTTGTGCTGCTGAATTAATTAATCTATTAATATCCCTTTACATAAGGGATACATTCAACTATAATTCATATGAAAAATTTAAAACAGAACAAGATAAGATATTCAGTAGTTTTTTATTAATTAATTAATCACAATTGACCATATGTCATACAAAATAAAATAATTTTACCTTTGAATTGTAAATTATTTTATACCTATTGATAAATGTGTTTAGAACTTTTAATCAGTTCAACTTGGACAAATAAATTTAATTAAAAACTTTTTGTGTTTTGCACTCAGCTAATATAAAATAATATGAAGCTTCAGAATGAGAGGAAATCATTAAAACACAGTAAATAATAAAGAAAGATGTTTAAAAATAGATATGTTTTTGAGCTTACATTCACACACACACACACAC
>NW_019522965.1:8245-9550 GCF_002814215.2 Seriola lalandi dorsalis | reverse complement strand
GACACAAACTCTGACGGATGTTTCCAAAAGTTGGAATCATAACTGCTGTTTGCCTCGTGCTGCTTTCGTGCCTCTTCTTCTTCTGTTTTCTTACTTCTCTTCCCCCCCGTCTCTCTCTCCTCTGTCTCTGCTGCACTCGTACGACCCTGCTCAGGCCGGCTGTGGCGCCTCTCTGCGACGACGACCTCGTGCATCGCCGCCCTGCTGGAGGCAAACAGCGAAGCAGCGGGAGCTTCCATTTGTGTTTCTCTTCCGTCGCTCCGCGGTTCCTTCGTTCTGTTTGTCTATCGTCACGTCTGATGTCTTTACCTGTGTTTACTGACATCTGTTGCTTCCTGTCATTTCCGTTTGTTCATCTCTTTGTTTAAAGGAGCTCATATAAATTATCTGGGTTTAAGGTTTTTAAAAAATATGTTCGTCAATAACAACTTTAATATAAAAAATGATGGAAAACACGATAATCTGCCAGGAAATCATCAAACTTCTAATGACCAACTTAAAAGTAACAGGAATAATAGAGTTTGCTAACAGCCCATAAACGTAGAGAAGAGGAAGTATAAACAGAAATATAAATATGACATTGTGCTTCTCTCATGATCCAGTGTGTGTTTGCTGAGGAGGTAAAAGACCACAACATGTTTTATTCCAGGCGTCTCCTCCATCTTTCATCTCGTTTCAATGCTCATCCTCTTTCATTTCTGCCTGATGCTTTTTTTCTTCTTCTTCTTTTTCCTTTGACTCTATTGTGTGTTTGTCACTTTTATATTGTTGTTTACTGTCTCTCTTCGCTCGCAGCGCTGTGTCTGAACAAAAGGAAAATATGTAGAGTGGTAGAGTCTCCGGGAGCAAAGTGGCAACATATGAAACGTTGGCGTTACTCTTTGTTTAGATATACATATATATATATACATATATATTTACATGAACCTAAGAAATACAGAACATAATGATGTTTATCCACAAGTCTAACAAAAGAAAAATGGCTGAGAGAGATGAACAACTACACTCAGATGGTTTTTGGTTCTTAAGATCACCAATATATCTTCTCATGGAGCAGCACTTCAAAATAAAAGACAGGAAAGTGTTTGTTGAAGTGTTTCCACCTGTGTGTGTGTGTGTGTGTGTGTGTGTGTGTGTGGGATAGAAGTGGTAAGAAGGTTTGGTGGAAAAGCTTGTGTGTCAGTGGAAACAAACAGGGATGTCAGATTTCCATCATGGTTTTTCCATTGACAACTTGTTGCGTCTTCTTCTTCTGCTCTGGTTTACCTGCAGCTGTCTGAACATTTACTTTTTGCTTGTTTTCCC
>NW_019522965.1:6435-7163 GCF_002814215.2 Seriola lalandi dorsalis | reverse complement strand
CACCCACCTGTCAATCAAAGTCTGCTCTGAAAGGACCATTCATGCTGATTCTTTATGTTTGGACTGTTTCCTGTTTTATTTTGAAATTACTTCCCTCATGTGTCTTGTAGTTATCATACTTCCTGTCTCCTCCTTCTTCCCTTGTGTATTTAAGTCTTTTTCTTCGTCAGTCCGTCTGTTTGTGTGTGTGTTTCGGATTCTGGACTTGGTTGTAGATACTTGAAGATGTTTCATCTCTGGAACAAGAGGATTCTTCAGCCAAATGTAAAGAACCAGGGTTTTTGGAGAATAAGCGACACGCCTTCGAGGAAGTGAAGGAACCATCCTTCAATAGTACAATTATCTTTCCTCAGGAGTTTAAACAACCTTTCACACCTGGCCTCAGGTGACTCGACTGGCGAGCACTAACCAACCAGGTGACAGAGGTTTAAACACCTGGGTCAGTCAGAACTGATCTCAGTGAACATTCAGTATGTGAGAGGAAGAATCAGAGTTTCTGAGCTTCCTGCTGCTGTTTGAACTTTGCTCACAGTCGGTTTGTGCTCAGAGAAAATATTTGTGTTTTTTGTTGATGTTTGTGGACAATTCACCGTCTGTCCAGGTTATTACAGCCAATCAGAGGCTTCCATTTCTCCCATTTTATCTTCAGTGGCCTCCTGTCTGCACACACACACACACACACACACACACACACACCAGTATGTTCCAGTAACAGCTTTGGCAGTGCC
>NW_019522965.1:0-608 GCF_002814215.2 Seriola lalandi dorsalis | reverse complement strand
CACACACACACACACACACACACACACTTGACACCAGTAGATGAACACAGTTCTTGTAGCCGAGGTGAATTTACATTTTCAATTATATTTCATAATGATGTTTGACAAGATCTAATTTCCTCTGACACACACCGAAACGTCAGAGAGAAAAATTTTTCGTCTTCCACATCACACCATCCTGCTGCCACTAATGACTGTGTATTGATCCGTCACCTAAAGTAGTCCCCATCAAATGCGTCGAATTGCTCCTGTTTCTTTCCTAATGATACAGTAATAATAAGTTGTTATTTTTATTTACCTGTTGAGACATAAAAAATTGAACTATATATGTGTGAGATGTTTGAGTTTGTGAGTGGGGGGCCGTGGCGGGAAAAGCTGGAGCTTGGACCGTCACTATGAGCACATTTATGGCCCCTTGGTTCTGTGGGGGAGGGGCAGCACGCAGCTTTAACCATGTATCACAGTTAACGTTACTGTTCATCAGCTCTAAATATCTCTTAAGCTCTGAATACAGCAGAGTTGTCGGGTTTTTTATTGTTTACTGCTGCTGCAGAGGAATAAATCAACGTTTTCTCAGGCTCGCTAACACGACCAGCAGCGACAGTATG
>NW_019522964.1:0-745 GCF_002814215.2 Seriola lalandi dorsalis | reverse complement strand
GTTTTTATGCCATACTATACTATGACGTTTTATGCCATACAATACTACGATGTTTTTTGACATTTTTTATGCCATACTATACTATGCCGTTTTTTTATATTTTTATGCCTTGTTATACTATGACGTTTTTTTACTTTTTTAATCGTTAGCATTTCACTATTTCTGTATGGACTTTACATTAAGTCTCTGAACGTGGGTAGGTTCTCTGAGTGATCCGGCTATATATTTTTAAGTCCTACTATACTATGATGTTTCTTGACATTTTTTATGCCTTGCTATACTATGACGTTTTTTGACATTTTTATGCCATACTATACTATGACGTTTTTATGCCATACTATACTATGACGTTTTTATGCCACACTATACTATGACGTTTTATGCCATACAATACTATTATGTTTTTTGACATTTTTATGCCCTACTATACTATGATGTTTTTTGGCGTTTTTATGCCATACTATACTATGACATTTATGACATACAATACTACGATGTTTTTTGACATTTTTTATGCCATACTATACTATGCCGTTTTTTGATATTTTTATGCCTTGTTATACTATGACATTTTATGCCATACTATACTATGACGTTTTTTCACATTTTTATGCCTTATTATACTATGACGTTTTATGCCATACAATACTGTGATGTTTTTTCACATTTTTATGCCCTACTATACTATGATGTTTTTTGGCGTTTTTATGCCATACTATACTATGACGTTTCATGCCATACAATA
>NW_019522963.1:0-1015 GCF_002814215.2 Seriola lalandi dorsalis | reverse complement strand
CATCTGAGTAATCATCAATGAATAGAAGTGTTAGCACTAGTTGTCCTGTTAGCAGAGCAGCTAGCAGAGCCAGCGTGTGTAGACACAGAGATACTAACAGCATCTGAGTAATCATCAATGAATAGAAGTGTTAGCACTGGTTGTCCTGTTAGCAGGGCAGCTAGCAGAGCCAGGGTGTGTAGACACAGAGATACTAACAGCATCTGAGTAATAATGACTGAATAGAAGTGTTAGCACTAGTTGTCCTGTTAGCAGAGCAGCTAGTAGAGCCAGCGTGTGAAGACACAGAGATACTAACAGCATCTGAGTAATAATGACTGAATAGAAATGTTAGCACTGGTTGTCCTGTTAGCAGGGCAGCATAGTATACTGTAGTATGTATACAGTACTCTTTATGTACACAAACACACATACCCCCAGAGATAGACTAGGTCTAATGAAGTGAACAGGGGTTAAAATGTAATGTAAAATGTAAAATGTAATGGCTCACAGATCAATATCAGTATTCCTTCAAGATAAACATTCTTCACTTTGAGCTGATAAAGCTTTTTTGTGAAGACCTTGACCATACCTGAAAATTTAAGTCCCCACCGAGACCATGCCCCTCCCCCACTCCTACTGTCTATTAGCAAGAGGAAACTTTATAATTTTGGCTAGTCCACTGCCTTGTTAATGCCTGTTAACAATATTGGTCTGTAACAAGACAAGAACTCCTATATTCAATTTTTTTCTTTATAAAACAAGGTTTGGAAATAAAAATTATGGAATTAATTGTAAGAACAGGATTCACATCATCTGCTTATGTATGTTAACCCTTTTAAACTACATTTCAGTTGATCAATTTCATTTCAACGAAGCTGTAGTCCCTCCACCTAGACTCATCAATACCTGATATGTTACACAGATCCTGACGTTTTAAGTCCCCACCGTGACCATGCCCCCCCCATTCTGTTTCTCCCGGCTAAAGGAAAGTCTGTGGTTTAGGATGGACTGCCACCCCCCCCCCCCCCCCCCC
>NW_019522962.1:0-862 GCF_002814215.2 Seriola lalandi dorsalis | reverse complement strand
TTATTACCAGGGTTTCTTACCTCGAGCCAGCCTTCGGTACAGGTATATACACATGATCATTATGGCAGTGTAGATGACAAACAGCAGGACGGTGCACAGCAGCCTGGGCAGAGACATGAGGGGAGGAGCGGTGGGCTCGACCGTGGGCTGATCTCTGACTGTGACGAAGAGACGACAGAACAACAGTTCATGTTTTATCCAAATATGACACAGTAAATATGGCAGCAGGTTCTTTAAGTCCTGTGAGTTGCAAGGTTGGTCGGTAGATACTCCCCAACCCACAAGCCCCTTTGTTTCAGAGCTGCGTCCACCCAGTCTGCCCCTCGTCTTCACACCTGCCCACCGCTCCCACGTCCAACCTTTGGACACGAATTCAGAATGTGTCCAATAAAAGAAAAGACGATATCCCTTTTTAAAAACTGTTGATCACGGGGTCTGACGGTGTCACAGCAGCGTGAGCGCCATATTAAAGGCTGACAGGGTCACAAGAACCCAAACCAGTCCGTCTTTGTGCTTTGGATCTCACTTCCCCTCAGTGTTCACTCTTAACCGTTTGTGTGGAGGTATCAAGTTTCATTTCTCTGTTAAAGAACACACACAATGAAAAAGTCAAGTCTAAAAAGCAGAAACAAGTCAAACAGTTTCAAGCTGCCTTCAACAGGTTTGTCCCCACAAATGATTCGATACGGAGTCTGACTGTGACCGGGCAGCTTCACTGAGTTTGATCAACGAGGTGAGATTCCTGCCTGTAGAGCAGCTTTGTCTCAGAGACTCGTCTGTACCACCCGACAAATCCCACACACACTGAACGTAGAGAGGAGAATATCATCATCATCATCATCATCATCATCATCATCATCAT
>NW_019522961.1:1739-2277 GCF_002814215.2 Seriola lalandi dorsalis | reverse complement strand
GCCTTGGAAAGAGTGGTTAATGCCTCTTCAATGCGTGGTAATGGGTGGGCATCTTTATGGGTGACAGCATTTAATTTGCGGTAGTCAACACAAAAGCGCAACTCACCACTCTTCTTGCGGACGAGGACGACGGGGGCGGCCCATGGGCTGGAGCTCTCCTTTATCACTCCGGCTTTCAACATGTCCTTCAGGAGGCCACGGACTTCCTGGTACATGGTTGGAGGGATGGGCCGATATCGCTCCCGGATCGGTGCCGCTACACCAGTGGGGATGTTGTGTTGCACCTGTCCTGTGCAGCCGAAGTCCTCGTCATGCTTTGCAAACAAATGTCCCCAGTTCTGCAACATGGCCTGCATTTTCTCCTGCTGGATGTTAGTCAAGCCATCACCTTGGAAACATAGGTTCTGTACAATCTCGTCCTTGCAGTCAGTGCTCACCTGTCCTACACCCACTTCCACAACACCGGGGCTGACTTCTTTTAGAATGAGGTCCTCCATTTCTCTTATGTCAGATGGGCAGGCTGAAGAAGTGGCAATAG
>NW_019522961.1:0-609 GCF_002814215.2 Seriola lalandi dorsalis | reverse complement strand
AGCCTACTGTCAGGTTGGGCACCAACCTCCTTTCAGTAACAGAGGCACATGTCGACTCTGGCCAATCTCCCTCTACTTGGTCCATCTCCATGTCCAGGGCCATTTGTCGAATCCTAGTAAATGTTAGATCTGGGTTTTCTCTAAGTTGCTTCCTTACCCCACTTCGAATGGCTCCTAGTTGTAGCCCTGTGACAAACTGGTCACGTAGCTGGACATCCATCCGTCCAGGAGCTTGAGGGTCTCTGGCCTGTAGCCTCTTACCTAGTTCCCGAAGGCGAAGAGCATAGGCTCGGACAGTTTCTGCTGGTTTTTGTCTGCAGTCAAAAAACATAGATCTTAGTGAACCAATAAATTCTCTATCACCATACAGTTCATTGAGAAAGTGAAATAACATTGCAGGAGTGGCCCTCTCAGCTTCTTCCAAAATCAAGACTTCTCGTCTGGCTTCTCCTTCAAGAGTGCTTATGATGAAGTCGCATTGTTGTGCTTCAGCCCATACCTGTGCTCTAAGTATGGCTTGCATCTGGCTTCTCCACTCATTAAAATCCAGGCCGTGACCAGTGAATTTTGGGGCCCAAGGTGCGCCTATGAAAAAAGGTGCCACCATGG
>NW_019522960.1:0-1614 GCF_002814215.2 Seriola lalandi dorsalis | reverse complement strand
ATCAAGTCATAGTATAGTAAGATATGAAATGTTACAGTATAGTAAGGCAAACAATGTCATAGTATAGTAAGGTATGAAAAGACATAAAAACGTCATAGTATAGTAAGGCATAAAAAGTATTAAAAACGTCATAGCATAGTAAGGTATGAAAAGTTCCAAAAAAGTCATAGTATAGCATGGCATAAAAAGTCAGAAAAACGTCATAGTATAGTAGGGCATAAAAAGGCATAAAAACGTCATAGTATAGTAAGGTATGAAAAGTCACTAAAAAGTCATAGTATAGCATGGCATAAAAGACACAAAAACGTCATAGAATAGTAAGGCATTAAAATTCATAAAAATGTCATAGTATAATAAGACATAAAAAGTCATAAAAACGTCATAGTATAGTAAGAACGTATAAAATCGACACCGTATTGTAAGGCATAAAAAGGCATAAAAACGTCATAGTATAGTAAGGCATAAAAAGTCATAAAAGCGTCATATTATAGTAAGGCATAAAAAGTCATAAAAACGTCATAGTATAGTAAGGTATGAAAAGACATAAAAACGTCATAGTATAGTAAGGCATAAAAAGTATTAAAAACGTCATAGTATAGTAAGGTATGAAAAGTTCCAAAAAAGTCATAGTATAGCATGGCATAAAAAGTCAGAAAAACGTCATAGTATAGTAGGGCATAAAAAGTCATAAAAACGTCATAGTATAGTAAGGTATGAAAAGTCACTAAAATGTCATAGTATAGCATGGCATAAAAGACACAAAAACGTCATAGAATAGTAAGGCATTAAAATTCATAAAAATGTCATAGTATAATAAGGCATAAAAAGTCATAAAAACGTCATAGTATAGTAAGAACGTATAAAATCGACACCGTATTGTAAGGCATAAAAAGTCATAAAACGTCATAGTATAGTAAGGCATAAAAAGTCATAAAAACAGCATAGTATAATAAGGCATAAAAAGTCATAAAAACGTCATAGTATAGTAAGGCATAAAAAGTCATAAAAATGTCTTAGTATAATAAGTTATAAAAAGCCATAACAACGTCATAGTATAGTAAGGTATAAAATCGACACAGTATAGTAAGGTATGAAAAGTCACAAAAAAGTCATAGTATAGCATGGCATAAAAAGTCATAAAAACGTCATCGTATAGTAACGTATGAAAAGTCACAAAAACGTCATAGAATAGTAAGGCATAAAAAGTCATAAAAACGTCGTAGAATAGTAAGGCATAAAAAGTCATAAAAACGTCATAGTATAGTAAGGTATAAAATCGACACAATATAGTAAGGCATAAAAAGTCATAAAAACGTCATAGTATAATAAGGCATAAAAATGTCATAGAATAATAA
This sequence comes from Seriola lalandi dorsalis, assembly GCF_002814215.2. NCBI lineage: Eukaryota > Metazoa > Chordata > Actinopteri > Carangiformes > Carangidae > Seriola > Seriola lalandi. Next base: position 259 of record NW_019522960.1, on the reverse strand, counting down.
GGCATAAAAAGTCATAAAAACGTCAAAGAATAGTTAGGCATAAAAAGTATTAAAAACGTCATAGTATAGTAAGGTATAAAATAGACACAGTATAGTAAGGCATAAAAAGTCATAAAAGCGTCATAGTATAATAAGGCATAAAAAGCCATAAAAATGTCATAGTATAGTAAGGTATAAAATTGACACAGTATAGTAAGGCATAAAAAGTCATAAAAGCGTCATAGTATAGTAAGGCATAAAAAGTATTAAAAACGTCATA
>NW_019522959.1:0-775 GCF_002814215.2 Seriola lalandi dorsalis | reverse complement strand
GTTGAACACAGCAGCTGAGGCCACTGGTCAAATCTGTCTGGATGATCAGGATATGACTGATCCTCCTCCACAACTTTCACCTTCCTGTTGTTGTCAGACAGTTTGATCTGTCTGTTCACTGTGTTTGTGTCGATTATGAGTTCACAGGAATCTGATGGAGAGAACAAGACACAGCTGCAGTTATTGATCATCTGATCAGTTATTGACAGTTTGATGATGACTCCTGACATCAGTGATGTGACAGTTTGAAGACGGTTGAATGTGCTGCTTTGTTTTCATCAGTCACATTAAAAACACACTTACACTTCCTCAGACCTGGTGTCAACCATCGGACTCCATCAGGCTCCGCCCTGAAAGGAGGAGGGGGGTCAGACCAGCACGTTCTCTGTCAGCATGCACACATGGACATTACATGGCTCTCATACACAGACTGTTTGATGACTGTGTTCAGATGGAGGCTTGTGTCTATGGATGTACGTTGACCACAGAGAAACAGGAAGTGGAGTCTTCATCTTTAAATATACAGAGTAGGGAGGAGACATGGAGAAGATACTTCATCACCTTGTCTAATAGTAAAGTCTGCACCTGCATAAAGTCCCTCCTCTATCAGACAGTGTGTGTGTCTGCAGCAGGCCTCTACATACCTGAGAGTGTCCAGTCTCCAGTCTGGATCCTCCAGTCCAGCAGACAGAAGCTTCAGTTCTGAGTCTCCTGGATGATTGTAGCTCAGGTCCAGCTCTCTCAGGTGGGAGGGGTTGGAGCTCAGAGCTGAGGC
>NW_019522958.1:0-548 GCF_002814215.2 Seriola lalandi dorsalis | reverse complement strand
AATTCTACATTTTAAGCGCTTGAAGATCCGATCATCATTAATGTGTTATCTATGAGTTTATGTGGAGAAAGTGTTCATGGTCGTCAGAATTAAGGGTAGTGTATTCATTACCATTGTCATTAGGCAGCAGCTCAGTAGGAGTCAGTATCACTATGTGGGGAGAATATTTCCAGGGAACGTCACAAGTTTGAACTTTGAAAGAAGGAGAAATAGTGACATTATTAAATCTATTAACGAAACTGGTTTAGTCAAAAGAATATAGTGGTTTTTTTCTTGCATAATCTCCTGATCCACAGTCCAGTCCAGTCAGTGGCGGTTATGTATCTATAAGTTGGTTCACCAACCGCCAAAAAACACCTAAGAAGAAGTGAAGTCTAGCGTGAGCAGTTCAGACTGAGAAAGTCTGTGAACAAGATGGAAGCAGATGAAGCTGTGTAGCGACTGTGAACCTAAAGGGATATTTTTGCACTTTGCAGGTAAGATGGAGATGTTAGCTCGGTGTCCTGGATGTTTCCAATGTTGTTCTGTGACACTGTGTTAAGTTCTGT
>NW_019522957.1:6203-7220 GCF_002814215.2 Seriola lalandi dorsalis | reverse complement strand
CCCCGCCCCCCCCCGCAGGAAGAGCATAAGAGAAAACTAAGAAGTTATTTTGGGAATTATTTATTCAGCCTCTCATGGTCTTATCATATATTTGCCTGTTCTGTTGATCATGAGCAATAACATGAATAAATGAAGGAAGGTTCTCTAACTGTCCTTTAATAAATATTATTAAATAAATAAATAATAGTATAATATCACTGTAAAAGAATGTATATTTCCAGAACACTACACTTGTTGAGACAAAAAGAAATGATGAGTTAAATTCACAGTATTTTTAATATGTTGATCCGTGTTGCAACATCCGGATTCTTCCATTCGAGTAAATCTAGTGAAGGAAAAGTCATGTGTGATCATCTTTAAATGCTTTGGGTCGTAGCAGAGCTGTTCACAGTCGGCCCTCCTTTATATGCTGCGAACATAATCTTTCTCATATTGTAATACTGATAGTGAACTACTTTGGCAGTTAAGAAAGGAGAAAATAACGTATTTTACTGCTTTGTACTGCCCTCAAACAACTTTAGAGCAATACTGCCAATGTCATGTTTGAAATCTTCCCAAAATAAGAGTCCCAATAGGAATATTAATGGAATCACAGCGGGGCGTCTTGTTCAGTTGCAGCTACAATATAACCTGTATCTGGGAAAGACTGCACGTCTGAACGTCTGTTTTACATACAACAAATGTCATAAAGAATCAACTGTTGCATTAAAAATTGTTTACATCTACTGCTGCGCAAATTTCCCTCATTATTTCAATAAAGTTTCACATCACCAAAAGACGGAATCACAGCGAAACAGATTAAACGCGTCTTGGAGACGTGAGCTCCACATCCGAAAAGTGCGACTCGGATTTAAGCCGTTCTTCCTGCCAGTGGAAAAAGGGATGGAGCAGTTTAGCTTTGGTCTGTCTGCAAGAATCTAGACTACAGTCACACAGACCTGAGGCTGTGGTGAAGCAACAGCTGTTTGAGTTTTTAATCATGTGAATATTAAAGCTTTGTGCCGTCACCATGTGCAG
>NW_019522957.1:0-508 GCF_002814215.2 Seriola lalandi dorsalis | reverse complement strand
ATAGACTTTGATCCTTTCTGCGCCCCCTCACGACATTTTCTAATAGTCAACAATCCCAGAAAAAAGAAACACCAGGATCCAGATTTCCCACATTGGAATCAAACTGTTTGTCTGAAGGAATCACACACTGATCTGTACAGTACTACAGTACTGCAGTACTGTAGAACTGTAGTACTGCAGTACTGTAGTACTACAGTACTGCAGTACAGTACTACAGTACCACAGTACTACAGTGCTACAGTACAGTACTACAGTACTGCAGTACAGTTCTACAGTACCACAGTACTACAGTGCTACAGTACTACAGTACGGCAGTACAGTACTACAGTACAGTACTACAGTACCACAGTACAGTATTACAGTACTACAGTACCACAGTACTGCAGTACAGTACTACAGTACACTACAGTACTACTGTGCTACAGTAGAGAACTACAGTACAGTACTAAAGTGCAGTACAGTTAACAAATCAACTTACTTTACTGTTTTACACTAACGACTGTGTCGT
>NW_019522956.1:0-896 GCF_002814215.2 Seriola lalandi dorsalis | reverse complement strand
GAGTTCTATACAACTCTCCTCTTTTTATACAGATGGTTATTCCTGCCTGAAATCACACTCTCCCAAAAACCAGCACCGAGGAAGCAGTTTACAGACGGACCACCAGAACCCAGCAGAACCTTCTCCTCCTCTTTCTTCTTCTCCTTCACCTCCTCCTTCACCTTCTCCTTCACCTTCTCTTTCTCTTTCTCCTTCACCTCCTCCTTCACCTCCTCCTCCTTCACCTCCTCCTTCACCTCCTCCTCCTTCACCTCCTCCTCCTCCTCCTCTCTGTCTGAGGAAGGAGGAGGATTCTTCTTCTGAACTGACAGTAAACATCAGATGAGCCGTACAGAGGAAGAATATCCCAAATCACTTCTATGATAATCTTCATCATATTTACCATTAACTGACAGCGACACAGTGACAGGGTAGAAACCTATAATGTGGAGGTAAAATACTGTAATTGTAACAGATAAAAGAATAAATCATTCAGAAAATCTAAAACAATTTAAATACCTTGGTTTCTGTATTAGCAGATCAGTTACAGCTGTTTAATTCTCTTCCAATAATCAAAGGCATTAAATAAAATATTTAGAGGTTGTCTGATCCAAACCAGCAGGATAAACTTAAGCAACAGGAATCCTGTGTGTGTGTGTGTGTGTGTGTGTGTGTGTGTGTGTGTGAGGATTATTTTTGCTCAAGCTCAACAAACTATTGAAGACATTACTTGAGCAGATGATGCATCTGTCACCACACTTCAGTTCCTCTCTGGGCCAAAGCGATGCAATCATTAAACAGCTGACTAAAGTGTGTTGTTAACATGTGGAGAAACGTGACGTAGGCCTCTGCCTTTGGTCTTTGTCCTGTTTGTGCGGCTCGGGTTTATCTCTCGTCATATCTAACACATTTTATGA
>NW_019522955.1:3559-4010 GCF_002814215.2 Seriola lalandi dorsalis | reverse complement strand
GTGTGTGTTGCAGACGTCTGTGCCGGCGTCGTCCAGCAGCCACGGCTCCCTGCTGGCTGTGGTTCCTGGTGTTTTGGGTCTGATGGCGTTTTCTCCAGAGTTGGACGCCTGTGGAAACCCCTGGAGGGCCGTCCACTTCTGCCAGGTAACACCTCCACCTGAAACAGGAAGTAGATATTCACTTACCAGGGGACACAACCAGTATTTTTTTTTTTTTGATTGGGTTTAATTTGATTAATTTCTTGACTGAGTTTTCATCGGGTTTGTAACAATAAAGTGACTCTTCTGTCTGTAGGAGCTGATCTCGATGTTTCAGCTGCACAGTTTCGACATCAGGACGCCGCTCAGGCAGATTCTCGCCTACAGACAGTGGAAGACTGAGTCTGAGGTCGAGCTCCTCTCTGTTCCTTTACTCTGATCCCAGACCAGTTTATGTGAGTGCTTCTAAAAG
>NW_019522955.1:1563-2673 GCF_002814215.2 Seriola lalandi dorsalis | reverse complement strand
CGGCTCTGCACGTGGCGGCCGCCGAAGGTCACACAGAGGTCATCCGCTTCCTGCTGGAGAACGCTGGAGCGAACCCCGCCCTCAAGGACAGGTGAGGCCACACCTGCCGAGCGCAGTCTGTCACCACGAGCCTCCGTAGGATCTTCAGACAGAACAAGAGTTCAAATCATTATCTTTTTAAAACAAGTGAAAAAATTATAAATGATAAAATGTTTTTGTTTCAGAGAAATGAGAGAATGAGTTTTTGTTCCTGTTGGATGTTTCTTCATTTTCAGGTGTTTTCATCATTTTATAGTTTCATATAAACTTTGGACATAGATTGTATATAATTGTATATAATTGTATATAATTGTATATAATTTACATGTTGAGACAGTGTCTGATGTAGTTCTGTCCTTCCACCAGGTGGGGGAGCTCTGCTCTGCAGGAGGCCCGGAGGCACAGCAGGGGCTCTGCAGTTCAGCTGCTGCAGGGAGCCACAGTCTGACCTGGGACCAGTTAGACAGAAGCTGGTTCACAGAGATACATGGGTGACTCAGATCTGAAGAACTGGTCTGGGTTTTATCCGTCAGATCAGATCAGAGCTGCAACAATTACATTATATTAAATGTATTTTTATAAATTGTTGAAAACGTGAGAATCTTTGACTTTAGATTTCAGACTTTGAGCTGTTTGTTAGAGAAAGTTTGAAGACGTCACCTTGGATGTTTTTCACCATTTTCTGATGTTTTATTGATTAAATAATCAACTGATAATTAACTGTTAATAAAATCATCGTTAGTCGTTTCCCTGATCCAGATCAATAAACTAGGAATCTGACTTTCAGAACAAGTTTCCTCAGTGAATAAAACTCTGTCATGATCCACTAACTAACTTCTAATTAACAACTACAGAGAGTTAAACTAGTCACAGACTAATCACAGACTGGTTAAACTGGTGACAGACTGGTTAAACTGGTGACAGACTGGTTAAACTGGTGACAGACTGGTTGAACTGGTCACAGACTGGTTAAACTGGTGACAGACTGGTTGAACTGGTCACAGACTGGTTGAACTGGTGACAGACTGGTTAAACTGGTGACAGGCTGGTTAAACTGGTCACAGACTAATC
>NW_019522955.1:0-548 GCF_002814215.2 Seriola lalandi dorsalis | reverse complement strand
AAAGGCAGTGAAGAAGAACAACAACGATTTCTAAATAATGTAAAAACTGGCATCAAAGGTATTAAAACTAAATATACAAGACAAGATAAGAAACTGTATAATCAGCTTCCTGTAGCTACAGTATCACAGTAAAAGTACTTCCTGTAGTTACAGTATCACAGTAAAAGTACTTCCTGACTTCCTGTAGTTACAGCATCACAGTAAAAGTACTTCCTTACTTGCTGTAGCTACAGTATCACAGTAAAAGTACTTCCTGTAGTTACAGTCTCATAGTAAATGTACTTCCTGACTTCATGTACTTATAGTATCACAGTAAAAGTACTTCCTGTAGTTACAGTATCACAGTAAAAGTACTTCCTGACTTCCTGTAGTTACAGTATTACAGTAAAAGTACTTCCTGACCTCCTGTAGCTACAGTATCAAAGTAAAAGTACTTCCTGACTTCCTGTAGTTACAGTATCAAAGTAAAAGTACTTCCTGTAGCTACAGTATCAAAGTAAAAGTACTTCCTGACTTCCTGTAGTTACAGTATCAAAGTAAAAGTACTT
>NW_019522954.1:0-837 GCF_002814215.2 Seriola lalandi dorsalis | reverse complement strand
ACCAAAGAGACGCAGCCAACTAAAGAGACGCAACCAACTAAAGAGACGCAACCAACTAAAGAGACGCAACCAATTAAAGAGACGCAACCAACCAAAGAGACGCAGCCAACTAAAGAGACGCAACCAACTAAAGAGACGCAACCAACTAAAGAGACGCAACCAATTAAAGAGACGCAACCAACCAAAGAGACGCAGCCAACTAAAGAGACGCAACCAACTAAAGAGACGCAACCAACTAAAGAGACGCAACCAACCAAAGAGACGCAGCCAACTAAAGAGACGCAACCAACTAAACAGACGCAACCAACCAAAGAGATGCAACAAACTAAAGAGATGCAACCAACCACAGAGACGCAACCAACCACAAAGAGACGCACCAACCAGAGACGCAACCAACCACAAAGAGACGCAACCAACTAAACAGACGCAACCAACCAAAGAGACGCAACCATCTAAAGAGACGCAACCAACCACAGAGACGCAACCAACCACAAAGAGACGCAGCCAACTAAAGAGACGCAACCAACTAAAGAGACGCAACCAACCACAGAGACGCAACCAACCACAAAGAGATGCAACCAACTACAGAGACGCAACCAACTAAAGAGACGCAACCAACTAAACAGACGCAACCAACAAAAGAGACGCAACCAACTAAAGAGACGCAGCCAACTAAAGAGACGCAACCAACTAAACAGACGCAACCAACCAAAGAGATGCAACCAACTAAAGAGACGCAACCAACTAAAGAGACGCAACCAACCACAGAGACGCAACCAACCACAAAGAGACGCAGCCAACTACAGAGACGCAACCAACTAAAGAGACGCAACCAAC
>NW_019522953.1:0-6234 GCF_002814215.2 Seriola lalandi dorsalis | reverse complement strand
TGTGTGTGTGTGTGTGTGTGTGTGTGTGTGTGTGTGTGTGTGTGTGTGTGTGTGTGTGTGTGTACGTGCATGTCTGTGCACATGGGTGTTTACTTGTATGGTTATCTTCGTGAGGACCAGTTTGAGTTTGAGGTCTTGGGAGTGAGGACATTTTTGAAAAGTGGATACATTTTGGCCAGTCCTCACTTTATGGCACATCTTCAACCGACTGCTTTGGGGTTAAGACTGACTTTTAGGGTGAGGGGTGAGGGGTAGGGTTTGGGTTAAAATTAGGCTAAGGGACTTGGGAATGCACTATGTCAGCAGGTGTCTTAAATTTACAAAGACAGATGTATAAAAGTGTGTATTTGCCAATTATGTAATAAATGTGTCAGATTTGAATATTCCTCTTGTCAGTACAAATGTAATACATTAGGCTATGTTAATGTAATTAACTATCTGATAAAATAATAATATCGTCTGAAAAATAATCACATTATTTTCTTCCATGATAATTTAGCACGTTGTTGTTTTTATTATATTATAATAAAGTGTAAATATAGTATTATTATATAGTAGTTCTTCAGCCTTAAATAAGGGGATGATGCTGCCAGATCACCTATTGGCAAAGATATTCAGTATTGATCTATGCAGAACCTACTTTCCTTCCTATGCTCTTTTTAACTGATTAGAAACTTTTAGTGGTGACAGCTGACACCTGAGGTGTGTGGATTTGATGACCCTGATGTCCTGACAGATGGAAGTGCTAATCCGGGCTAATACCTGTAATTAACAGAGGCAACACTGACAGTGGCTCCAGCCCCCTGTGACCCTAATAGGATAAGCGGTATAGGCTGGAACCAATCCCACCTGACATTGGCCGAGGGTGGGGTACACCCTGGGCAGGTCGGTAGTCTATCACAGGGCTGACATACAGAGAAAAACAGAGAGAAATATTCTTTGAAAAAATAAGTCGCTTATATCCTGAGTTTATCCACCTCCCCGATCTTTATGTGTCTTTATATGTCTTCCTATGTGGGGAGAAAAGTCAATGTGCAGTAATGGCTTTAATAGCTCTAATGCCTTTTCTTATATTGTATTTTATTACAATTATTGTTGATATTTGCATATTACTGTATAATCATTAATCAATCATCTGCCAATGTTTATATTTTTTTTATTATTTTCTTTGGCAATATAGATTTCTGATCTGTCATGCCAATAAATCTTATTTCAAATTGAATTTGAATATTCGAATTTGAGAAACAACCAATCACGCACACTTTCACACCTATGGACACTTTAGACCTGCCAATTAACTTAATGTGCATGTTTTTGGGCTTCTGAAGCAAGACTTCATCACTGTGCTGAACCTTGCTAGACTATGTTGTTTTTATTACATTTAATGCATTAATGTACTATGATTTTTTAATGACTTTTTATGCCTTACTGTACTATGTCGTTTTAATGACTATTCATGCCTTACTGTACTATATTGCTTTTACGACTTTTTATGCCTTTATATACTATGATGTTTTTATGAATTTTTATGCCATACTATACTGTGTCGTCTTTATGAATTTTTATGCCTTACTATACTATGACTTTTTGATGACTTCTAATGTTTTACTATACTATGACATTTTTATACCTTACTATACTGTGTCGTTTTTATGACATTTTATGCCTTTATATACTATGATGTTTTTACGACTTTTTATGCCTTGCTATACTATGACGTTTTCATGACCTTTTATCCCTTACTATACTATGATGTTTTTACGACTTTTTATGGCTTACAATACTATGACATTTTTATGCCTTACTATACTTTGTCGTTTTAATGACTTTTCATGCCTTACTATACTATGACGTTTTCATTCCTTAATGTACAATGTTGTTTTTTTATGACTTTTTATGCCTTAATATACTATGAAGTTTTTGAGTTTTTATGCCATACTGTTCTGTAATGTTTTTATTCCTTACTATATTGCGTCGTATTTATGACTTTTTATGCCTTTATATGCTATGATGTTGTTATGAGTTTTTATACCTTAATATACTATGTCATCTTAATGACTTTTCATGTCTTACTATACTATGTCATTTTAATCACATTTCATGCCTTACTATACTATGATGTTTTTGCAACTTTTTATGCCTTGCTATACTATGATGTTTTCATGACTGTTTATGCCTTACTATACTATGATGTTTTTATGAATTTTTATGCCTAAGTATACTATGTCACTTAATGACTGTTTATGCCTTACTATACTTTGTAGTTTTTATGACTTTTTATGCATTACTATACTATGTCGTTTTTATGACTTTTTCTGTCTTACTATACTATGACGTTTTCATGCCTTATTATACTATGTCACTTTTATGACTTTTTATGCCTTAATATACTAGGACATTTTATGCCTTACTGTAGTATGCCATCTTTATGACTGTTAATGCCTTACTATACTATGATGTTTTCATTACCTTTTATGCCTTACTGTACTATGTTGTTTTTATGACTTTATATACTATGACGTTTTTAATGCCTTACTATACTATGTTATTTTTATGACTTTATATGCCTTACTATACTATGACAATTTCATTCCCTATTATACTAGGTCGTTTTTATGATTTTTTATGCCTTAATATACTATGACGTTTTCATGCTTTTCTATACTATGTCGTTTTTATGCCTTACTATACTATGTTGTTTTTATGAATTTTAATGCCCTGTTGTACTATGACGTTTTCATGCCTTACTATACAATGATGTTTTCATGCCTTACTATACTATGTCGTTTTTATGCCTTACTATACTATGTTGTTTTCATGAATTTTTATGCCTTACTATACTATGACGTTTTCATGCCTTACTATACTATGTCGTTTTTATCGATTTTCATGCCTCACTATACTATGACATTTCTAATGAATCTTTATGCCTTACTATATACTATGATATTTTTAATGAATTTTTATGCCTTACTATACTATGACCTTTTCATGCCATATAATACTATGTCGTTTTTTTTTCGATTTTTATGCCTTATTATACTATGATGTTTTTTTACTTTTTATGCCTCAATATAGTATGACGTTTTCATGCCTTACTATACGATGTTGTTTTTATGCCTTACTATACTATGTTGTTTTTATGTTTTTATGATGTATTTTTTACCTTTTTTTCCATACTATACTCTGTCGTTTTTTGGCATTTTTCTTCCATAAAATCTTTTATGATTTAATATACTATGTTGTATTTTTATTTTTTTTTTTTGCCATACTATACTATGACGTTTTTATGACCTTTTATGCCTTTATACTATGTTGTATTTTTGACATTTTTCTTCCATGAAATATTTTACGTTTTTTTGGCATTTTTATGCCTAATTATATTATTTCATCTCATGCCTTGCCATACCATGACTTCTTTATAACATTTTATGCCTTAATATACTATGTTGTGTTTTTGACATTTAATGCCATACTATACTATGTTGTTTTTTGGCATTTTTCTTCCATAAAATTATTTTCTGTTTCTTGGCCTTTAATGCTTTAATATACTTTCACGTTTGATGCCTGACCATACTATGATGTTTTTATAACCTTTTGTGATTTAATATACTATGTTGTATTTTTTACATTTTTGTACTATACTATGACGTTTTTTTGGCATTTTTATGCCTAATTATATTATTTCATCTCATGCCTTCCCATACTATGATGTCTTTATGACATTTTATGACTTAATATACTATGTTGTGTTTTTGACATTTAATGCCATACTATACTATGTCATTTTTTTTCCATAAAATCTTTTCCGTTTCTTGGCCTTTAATGCCTTAATATACTTTCACGTTTGATGCCTGACCATACTATGATGTTTTTATAACCTTTTATGATTTAATATACTATGTTGTATTTTAAAAAATTTTTTTGCCATACTATACTATGACATTTTTATGACTTTTTATGACTTACTATACTATGTTGTATTTTTGACATTTTTCTTCCATAAAATTTTTTTTCCGTTTCTTGGCCTTTTATGCCTTATTATACTTTCCCGTTTGATGCCTGACCATACTATGATGTTTTTATAACCTTTTATGAGTTAATATACTATGTTGTATTTTTAACATTTTTTGCCATACTATACTATGACGTTTTTTTTGGCATTTTTATGCCTAATTATATTATTTCATCTCATGCCTTGCCATACTATGACGTTTTTATAACCTTTTATGATTTAATATACCATGTTGTGTTTTTGACATTTAATGCCATACTATACTATGTCGTTTTTTGGCATTTTTCTTCCATAAAATTATTTTCTGTTTCTTGGCCTTTAATGCCTTAATATACTTTCACGTTTGATGCCGGACCATACTATGACGTTTTTATAACCTTTTATGATTTAATATACCATGTTGTATTTTTTGCATTTTTTGCCATACTATACTATCACGTTTTTTGGTATTGTTATGCATTATTACATTATTTCAGCTCATGCATTGCCATACTATGACATTTTTATGACCTTTTATGCCTTAATATACTATGTTGTATTTTTGACATTTTTCTTCCATAAAATTTTTTGCCGTTTTTTGGCATTTTTCTGCCATACAAATTTTTGCTGTTCCTTGGCATTTTACGCCTTACTATACTAAGACTTTATATGCCTTACTATACTGTGATGTTTTAATGCCTTATTGTGCTATGGAATTGTATACCATACTATACAATCACTTTTTATGCCTTATTGTGCTATGGAATTTTATACCATACTATACAATCACATTTTATGCCTTACTATACTATGACTTTTTAATGCCTTACTATACTAAGACTTTTTATGCCTTACTATACTAACATTTTTTATGCCTTACTATACTGTGATGTTTTTATGCCTTATTGTGCTATTGAATTTTATACCATACTATACAATCACCTTTTATGCCTTACTATACTATGACTTTATTTTGCCTTACTATACTATGACTTTTAAAACCTTACTATAAAATGACATTTTATGCCTTTCCAAACTAAAACTTTTTATGCCTTACTATACAATGTCATCTTAATGACTTTCATGCATTCCTATGCTATGTCGTTTTAATAACATTTCATGCCTTACTATACTATGTGGTTTTTTTTTTATGACTTTTAATGCCTTACTATACTATGACGTTTTCATGCCTTGATATACTATGTCGTTTTTTTGACTTTTTATGCCTTAATATACTCTGACGTTTTTATCACTTTTTATGCCTCACTATTCTATGACTTTTTCTTGCATTACTATACTATGTAGTTTTTATTGATTTTTATGCCTTACTATACTATATCATCTTTATGACTGTTAATGCCTTGCTATACTATGACGTTTTCATTACTGTTTATGGCTTACTATACTATGATGTTGTCATGCTTTACTATACTATGTTGTTTTTATGAATTTTTATGCCTGACCATACTGACGTTTTCATGCCTTAGTATACTATGTCGTTTTCATGCCTTACTATACTATGTTGTTTTCATTACTTTTTTTGCGATACTATACTATGATGTTTTCATGCCTTACTATACTGTCGTTTTTATGCCTTACTGTACTATGTTGTTTTTATGAATTTTTATGCCTTACTATACTATGTTGGTTTGATCCCTTATTTTAATATTTAATTTTTATGACTTTTTATGCCCTATTATACTATGACGTTTTTATGACTTTTTATGCCCTACTATACTATGACATTTTCATGCCTTATTATACTATGTCGTTTTTATGACTTTTTATTCATTATTATACTATGACGTTTTTATGTCTTTCTATAGCGTGTCATCTTTAAGACTGTTAATTCCCTACTATACTATGACGTTTTCATCACTTTTTATGCCTTACTATACTGTGAAGTTTTCATACCATACTGTGACACCTTACTATACCCTGTTGTCTTTATGATTTTTCATGCCTTATCATGTCTTACTTGATATGTCGATTTTCTGCCTTACTACACTATGTTGTTTTTATGAATTTTTATGCCTAACTATACTATGATGTTTTCATGTCTTACTATACTATGTAGTTTCTATCGATTTTTATGCCTTACTATACTATGACATTTTTATGACTTTTTATGCCTCACTATACTGACATTTTCACTTCTTCCTATACTATGTCATTTTTATTCCTTACTATACTATGATGTTTTTATGACTTTTTATCCCTGACTATACTATGAAGTTTTC
>NW_019522952.1:2023-2359 GCF_002814215.2 Seriola lalandi dorsalis | reverse complement strand
TAGCTCAGTTGGGAGAGCGTTAGACTGAAGATCTAAAGGTCCCTGGTTCGATCCCGGGTTTCGGCAGTCTGTTTGTCTGTATTTTGTGACACATTGCCCTAATTGTTAGTCCTGTTGACTCGTATAACTCTGGGGCCTTTGTCTGTTGAGACTCCTACATGTATTCACGTACATGTCTGGGAGGGCATTTCACAGGCTCTGTCTCTTCCTTGCACTCCAGTGGAAGAGGACTACTTTTTGATGCCTAAATTGGGTTGGATGCTTAGAAACGTTATTGTGTTTTCGAAGTTGTAGCCTCCATATTTGCCAATATATGCCGAAATAGCTCAGTTGGGA
>NW_019522952.1:0-630 GCF_002814215.2 Seriola lalandi dorsalis | reverse complement strand
TTCTCTCAAATGCACTTATTACTACAGGCCTTTGTGCATCAAAAATAGTTGGCCTGGAACTCATAAGATCTTCTCCAACCCCTATTAGGGATGTCTGGGAGGGGATTTCACAGGCTCTGTCTCTTCCTTGCACTCCAGTGGAAGAGGACTACTTTTTGATGCCTAGAATGGGTTGGATGCTTAGAAACGTTATTGTGTTTTCGAAGTTGTAGCCTCCATATTTGCCACATTTATGCCGAAATAGCTCAGTTGGGAGAGCGTTAGACTGAAGATCTAAAGGTTCCTGGTTCGATCCCGGGTTTCGACAGTCTGTTCGTCTGTATTTTGTGACACATTGCCCTAATTGTTAGTGCTGTTGACTCGTATAACTCTGGGGCCTTTGTCTGTTGAGACTCCTACATGTATTCACGTAGTTTCTCACGTCACTACAGTCAAAATGGAGTGTTAACCCCCCGTCCGCCACTTCTGGAGACCGTACGGTAGCAAAGTCATGGCCATAACCACAGGTCATTCAGATACTGCACTCATAGATGCAGAATCAGCAGTCATTGGGGCATTTCTCTCAAATGCACTTATTACTACAGGCCTTTGTGCATCAAAAATAGTTGGCCTGGAACTCATAAGATCTTC
>NW_019522951.1:1712-2798 GCF_002814215.2 Seriola lalandi dorsalis | reverse complement strand
ATTTCTTGATGTTAAAACTGACACACAGATCACGACTACACGTTTACACCTCTACGAGGTTTTTGAGCGTCTAAAACGGAGACTTTTGGAAACTCTGCCGACATCGTTTTAGTTGGAAAACTCCAGGTTGTGAGAGCGAGACCTTTGGAAACGATGACGGCCTCGTTCGTAGTGTTTTGTGAAACTACTCAGCTGCAGAGAAGACGATCGGTTTCCTGTCTATTGTGGCATGTTTGTGTTCTGATGGTTTCCGACAGGGAGCTAAGACGTCGGTCTCATCGTGCTCTGACTCTTTGACAACTCGTCATTTTGCATAAAACTTGCAGAACTTTTTTAGAAACACATTGATCGATGGAAACAGTCATTGTTGACATCAGCGAGTTTTATTCGCTTTGCAGAATCATCCAATAACAACATTGTTCTCTGGCGTTTGGGCTGTTTTTTTTTCCTACAGGTCAAACCTGAACAGAATTACTGTGAATTGGAGAAAAGTTACTGCCTTTAAACACTTAAATGGAAAACGTGTCCAGGTTGGAGCTTTTCCAAAGTCAGAAAACTTTGTCATTAACGGACGGAGATTGTTTCTGATACGGAGCTAAAACGCTCATCTAGAAAGAGACTGTTTCCTTTTTTTGAAAAGCTGGAAATGTATAAGTGTGGGCGTGGCCTAAACTGAGACTTTTGGAGACTTGTGTCTTTTTTTCTGACTTTTGTTGAGGATGTGAAGGAAGCGTGACGTTGAGAAAACTCCCACCTGTCGCCCTGTTGGATGACTTCAGTTTTAAACGGTCACAGCAGCAGAAGTGTGAGACGGCATTTTTCCGAAAACAATATGTGCGTTCGCTTCCTCTCTTTTTCTAATCATCAACATTCCCCCGTTGTGCGGTCCAGATGTCGTCGCACTTTTCCAAATTGATTCCGTTTAACTGAGATCTCATCTAGATTGGCTCTCAGAACTTAATTCTTTGTTTTATAATTTGCTCTTAATCGCCTTCTCTCTCCGCTAATGATAAGGCTGCAGCTCTGCTCAGACTAAAGCCCCTCGTCGTGAGCCCCTAAAGCTCTTCAATAAATAAGATTAGTGCA
>NW_019522951.1:0-586 GCF_002814215.2 Seriola lalandi dorsalis | reverse complement strand
GTAGTAAGTTATTATTATTTGTAGTGTGTAATATTATATTTAATTTGTCTTGCCACAGTTTCACCTATATAACTGCATGTAACCATGATTGTAACGTGCACACACACACTCACTGATTGTAATGAAGCTGCTGGTGTGTAGATGTTGGGCTGTGGTTTAAGAGCGGAGATTGACAGACAGATCACGTCATTTAGTTCAGTTTCTCAGTCAGTTTGTCATGACAATTTTGTTTATACGTTGCCGTTAAGTAAAAAATGCAACGTAGAGCAATGAAACGTAACGTAACGTACCGTAATGCAGCGTAGCGTGAAGTAACATAAAGTAATGTACAGTAACAAAGAGTAACATAATGTAACATAACCTAACGCAGCGTAACATAAAGTAATTTAAAGTAACGTAAATAACGTACTGTGTCTATCGGACTATGGTCACACAAAATACAGCAGGACAGATGAACAAACTTCTGACTTGAGGCTGGACTCAGTGTCACAACACTGTTACACTATTTAATTGATGCATGAAAAGATAATGATGTTGACATCTAAAAACAGAAAAATCAGTGCTGTGGGATAAAACAGAAATATAT
>NW_019522950.1:0-700 GCF_002814215.2 Seriola lalandi dorsalis | reverse complement strand
TTCTGTCTCTTAACACCTTCCCATTTTAAACTGTGTATAATACCAAGACCAGGAGGAACTGATGCATTTCCACTGCATCACTGTAAAGCAAACTGTCAGAGGTTTCATCAGCTGTGTTGATCTTACTTACAGCTCTGAGACACTTGAACTGATGAAGGATTAAACTGGAAAACATAGAAGCTCTCTTCTTCTTTTCCTTTTACGTCATATTTCAAATACAATAAATCAGTCATTACAAGAGCTATCAGGCTGAAATTCACAGAATTCCTTAATCAACATTTTTACAACATCTTTTCCAAATTTCACATTGATAGACAGAAGTGTCTCTGAGATATTTCAGAAAGTGCAGTACAGAGCATCTCCATCAGATGACTACAGAGCTTTATAAAACCTCTCCAAAGTCACCAAATAATGAAGATAAATGTCTTTTATGACTCTGAAAAATGTCCCTAAATGTTAAAGTTGACTAAAAGAAGCTGTTGTTAATATTTAGATAAAGATTTACATATTTAGTTTAATTGAATCGTGTCTCTTTTGACTGATAATAAAGTTTCTCTGTTGTGTCGGTGTCCCTCCACCACAGAGAGTCCAACTACATTAACTTCCATATATGGTCAGGCAGGTAATTTTACCGGCTACAAACTCAGAGCGTTTTCACGGTGCTGACTTCCTATTGGATGAGAGTAGCTGTCAATCAAAG
>NW_019522949.1:1462-3987 GCF_002814215.2 Seriola lalandi dorsalis | reverse complement strand
TTTATCCAATTCAACACAATCACATGGATGATTCCTAGAAATTCAAAATTCAACTAACTCCCTAGAAATTCAGTTTCAGACGACTGAATTGCACAATTAGCATAAAAGTGATCAGAACTTTTAGATATCTAACTGGCTAATGTAGCAAGACAATAGATGTGTACACTTACATGAGCACTAGTATTATTGAAGCTAATATGTGCTAAAATATAAGCTACCAAATCAGATCTGTTTACAGTGAAAAAGAAGATGAAGCTGACATCACGGAACAATTATATCTGGCCAAGCATTACATTTACACATTTACATTTACTCTAACCTGTAGTTCACTTGGTTTTTGTTAACAGTCATAGAACTACACTGTGGCTACCACAGAAAACAATTGATTGATCTAGAAAGTTTTTACCTTAATCGTTTATTTATCCAAATCAAACTGACTGAACAGGCGTGGGAAATTGTCGGCCTGTTGTTGGCCACTGAGCAGTTCTGCCGGATGCTTTGCTCCGAGGAACCATGAGTGTCGATCGATCTTTCCTCTTTGGTTTTCCGTCATGTCCTGTGCTTCCATGGTAGCCTTTTGACTTTGCATTGATCCAGATGTAAAAGATGTGGAGGATTGATTGTTCAGAAGGTCCAATGGCTTATTGCAGTGACTAATTCTGTGTTGGTGTGATTTATTTTATTTTTTTTACAGAAGATAAAGTGGGGTTTGTACTCGGCGCTGTTGGTTCCCTCTCAGCACTGGTCACGATGGGAGTAATGATCAAACTGCACAACAGGAAACAAGACAGGTGGGTTACACACGATTCACCTCACGGAAAAATCAATTCCTCTGTTCCACTGGTACTACCAAATGCAATTTAGGAAACAAGAAATATAAAACAATCAAATATTAAATCAGTGTTTGCACTTACAGTGGCCTCTACAGCAGTTTAATTTTTTTTTTACATTCGATTACTGCAGCAGATTAATTACATCTCTTAATTTTAAAGGCTGCATTCATTGGTAGTTTTCTCTCACCCAGCCGACACTGCAAATATTGTTTCACTACCTATAATATGAATATTGTTTACTTCATCCACTGGTCGCTTTGAGGTTAATGAATTCATGGTATGATGTGTGATATAGGTATCCAACGAACTGAGATATTACCTCAAAGATTGATAGTAGAATACTTGTTATAAGAGTTTCAGCTGGTGTTGTAACTGCTGAATATGAAAAACTATTTTAACCATTACATAGCATGTCATTGTAGGATTAGTTAAAGCTATAACGTTTGAGATTTTAATCTGTGTTGATTTGGCAACACCTGTGGTTACCTTGGTAACATCAATTATGATTTGATACTACATGTCCTAGAATTCTGGGGGAGTAAACTCTCAACAGAGGAGCAACTGGTCTGTGCGTTTACAATGCAGCCAAACAAACTCATATTGTTTTGATAAGTACATTTGTCAAATCACAATCTGATTTCAATGCCAAAGAGTTTCCCACAATAAAAGGAAGTGGTTGCCTTACTGAGAAGCTGGAGTCGTGCAGCCGGACGCCTGCAGCTCTTCATCTAACACAGGGGTCGGCAACCCAAAATGTTGAAAGAGCCATATTGGACCAAAAAAACAAAAAACAAATATGTCTGGAGCCGCAAAAAATTAAAAGCCTTATATAAGCCTTATAATGAAGGCAACACATGCTGTATGTATCTATAGTAGCTATATTAGCCTACTATCAAAATGACTAAGTTGGCTACAAATACATAATGAGCCTTCATGATTAAATGTTTATTTTCCCTGCAGTGCATCCTGTAGAGAATGACGCACCACGTGACTACTCTGTTGTGCGATGCCGCCTCAAGTTTAACTTCATTACAATATTAATGAATTATGTTTCATTGCTTTGATGAAATTAAAGAAATGCAATAAAGAAATTAGATTTTTGATATTTTTATTTTGAGGATTCGAAAAAACAACAACAAAATGGAACGTGCATAACGTGCCCCTTATCTGGGCAACTGAGTGCAATAAAACGCAGCCTGCATTTATAAAAATAAAACATCAGCCTTTTGAAAAGGTAAAGTATATACAATCAAATTAATACAGTTAAAGTTTGACGTCTGTGCAAATGCCAAGCAAGTCAGTGCAAGGGTAAAACGCAGCAGCATCCTCTTCTCTTTTGACACGCAACCAACGCAGCTATCCTCGGACCTGAGCAACAAAACACAATAATATCCCTAAGTGTCATTCCAAATATATACTGACAAAAATCAGAAATCACTTATATATCACTTATAAAAACAGCCACTTTGTTACTAAATATGTGCCTATGACAGGATTGTGTTCTTACCCGTTTAATGTGACTTCTGTTTTCGGACATCACTGGTCAGCTTCTCAACATCGGGCACGTAAGATGTAACTTTAATCTTGACGCAGGACTGCAAGCTCTCATCTGTGAGGCGGGTGCGATATTTTGATTTGATGTAGTTCATGTTTGAGAATATCTGCTCGCACAGGTATGTTGATCCAAAGATG
>NW_019522949.1:0-948 GCF_002814215.2 Seriola lalandi dorsalis | reverse complement strand
TTATCTTGTTCACCATCTCGATCACAAGGTTCATCACCGCCATACACTCCGATGGGAATGTTTGTGCACACAGTGCCTCTTGATGCAAGATGCAGTGGAATGCAAGCAGATTTCGATCCAATGCTTTCTGTAGCAAAGTCACAAACCCCCTTTTTGATCCTCTCATGCTGGGTGCCCCATCTGTAGCCACTGAAATCAGGTGGTTGGTGTTTATTCCATTGTCATTTAAACACTTCAGCACAGCCTCACATATGTCCTCCCCCCGTGTTTGGCCTTTCAGTGGTATTAATTGGATCATTTCTTCTTGCGGCCCATCGGAGTTCACATACCTGCATAAAAGCGCAGTCTGTTCAATATCGATCACATCACAGGACTCATCACAGGCAATTGAGTATGCTGGCGCTGAATTAATGTCCTTGATTTGCTGATCGGTGATGTTGGCTGCCATTTTAATGGCCCTTTCCTTCACTGTCTTAGCGGAGAGAGGCATGTCTTTAATTTTCTGTATTATCTCGGTTTTGTTTTTGAAGTCTGCAAATAGGTGTTCTGATATGTTGATGAATGACTCCTTCATGTAGTCACCATCTGTGAACGGTTTTCCACGTTTTATTATCTCCTGGGTTGCAACAAAACTTGCAGCAGTAGTGGAGTTTGGAGATGCAATTCACTTCTTAAATCTATTTTTGCGCTCCTCTAATTTCTCCAGAAGTAATGCAATCGCACTTTTTCTCTCACTCCCAACTGGGTACTCGGCTGCAAATGTAGCATGCCTTCCCTGGAAATGTCTTTCCACATTGCTTTTTTTGTTATTTGCCAACTTCTCGCTACAGAGCAAACATTCAGGCAATCCTTCGGCATTGGCAATGAATGCAAATAATTCGGTCCAAGAAACGTTGAATCCTCTGTTCTCCTCAGTTATTTTTCTCTTTTTCACTTTGGGATCCATGG
>NW_019522948.1:1774-2532 GCF_002814215.2 Seriola lalandi dorsalis | reverse complement strand
AGAGTATGCCGACATTCCTTATCATACAGAGGTGCGTTGGCTAAGTCGGGGAAAAGTTCTCAACAGAGTTTTTAAACTCAGCAACGAAATCTGTCAGCTCCTGGACAGTAAAGGAAAAGACTCCACCGTTTTGCGAGATGAAAAGTGGAAATGCGAGTTGGCGTTTCTGGCTGACATAACAGCTCATCTCAATGCCTTAAACCTCCAGCTCCAGGGACGTGACCGCATGATCACTGATATGTATGACGCAGTGAAGGCATTTCAAGTGAAGCTGCTTTTATGGGAGACACAAATGCACCAGTGCAACTTGCCCCACTTTCCCCGTTGCCAAGTAATGCTGAACCAAGTCGGCACAACGGTGTTCCCAAATACGCACTATGCTGATAAACTGAGCGCACTGCGCACGGAGCTCGCACGGCGCTTTGGTGACTTTGAAAAACAAAAAAAGAATTTCGAGTTGCTTCGCAGCTCATTTGCCGTCTACGTGGAAACTGCACCTGTACAGATTCAGATGGAGCTGATTGAGCTGCCCACAGAGTTTATTCACTCCATTCCCGCAGCAATGCCCCAGCTCCGTCTACATGCGGCTCGAACCTTGTGCATGTTTGGTAGCACATATCTGTGTGAGAAACTTCTCAGTGATGAAGACAAACAAAACAGCACACAGGAGTCGTCTCACTGATGAGCACCTGCAGTCCATCCTGAGAGTCTCCACAACACGGGACCTCACGCCAAACATAAACGAACTTGTTACCAAA
>NW_019522948.1:0-713 GCF_002814215.2 Seriola lalandi dorsalis | reverse complement strand
TCATGTCATTCTGAGTGGCAGTGATGAAGAAGAGTAAAAGCTTCATCACTGTCAGGAATCCTGTCGGATTAATGAGTCCGTGTTCAGTTCAAATGAAGTTATAACACTTCTTAAGAAGTTATTTAGTGTGATTAACTCTACTCTGTTTATTAAAAGCTCTGTATTAAAAGTGGAGACATGGAAAGACTCAAACAGCATAATGAATTGACTGAGTTATATAAATGTCTGCTTGTTATTATTCATCACTTAATTGTGAACCCTTTTTCCTGTCGGGCTGTTAACAGGTTCTGATCCTTTGCAGTTAATCTGCCCTGGAGCAGGTTAGGAGTTCACCATCAGTTACCGTGGTGATTTACCCTAGTAACAAGTGAACCACTGTCGTAGGACTGAAAACACAAAGTTAAACCTGAAGTTACCTTGATATCCGCTAACCCTGCTTCCTAGTAAAGACCTCTGGACTCAGTCAGTGAAACCAGACTTGAGGTTGTGGGTTAGTGACACTATGCCTTATTAAGAGAAACAGCAATTGATGTGAACCAGGCCTCACAACAAAGATCTCAGAGACTGAGGATGATGCACAAAAAAAAAACTGAGGATGAGACTGAGCACATTATGTTTATCTATGCGTATGATTTTCACTGCATTCACTGACTTTCCTTGCCACTGTAGTAGTTATCATTTAATGCCACAATTCTGTAATTGGCCAGTCAGTG
>NW_019522947.1:0-1281 GCF_002814215.2 Seriola lalandi dorsalis | reverse complement strand
TACTATGACGTTTTTTTGTCATTTTTATGCCATACTATACTATGATATTCTTTGTCATTTTTATGCCTTACTGTACTATGTTGTTTCATTCCTCACCATACTATGACGTTTTCATGACCTTTTATACCTTAAGATAACATGATGGATTTTTGACATTTTATGCCATACTATACTATGACGTTTTTGACATTTCTTTGCCGTACTATATTATGATGTGTTTTGTCATTTTTATGCCTCACAATACAATTTTGTTTGATGCCTGACCATACTATTACGTTTTTATGACCTTTTATACATTAATATAACATGATGTTTTTTTGTCATTTTTATGCCATACTATACTAAGACGTTTTTTGTCATTTTTATGCCTTACTGTACTATGTTGTTTCATTCCTTACCATACTATGACGTTTTTATGACCTTTTATACATTAATATAACATGATGTTTTTTTGACATTTTATACCATATTATACTATGACGTTTTTTGTCATTTTTATGCCATACTATACTATGACGTTTTTTGTCATTTTTATGCCATACTATACTATGATGTTTTATGTCATTTTTATGCCCTACAATACAATTTTAATTGATGCCTTACCATACTATGACGTTTTTATGACCTTTTATACCTTAATATATCATGATGTTTTTTTTGAAATTTTTATGCCATACTATATTATGACGTTTTTTGTAATTTTTATGCCTTACTGTAATATGTTGTTTCATTCCTTACCATACTATGACGTTTTTATGACCTTTTATACATTGATATAACATGATGTTTTTTTGACATTTTATGCCATACTATACTATGACGTTTTTTGTCATTTTTATGCCATACATTACAATTTTATTTGATGCCTTACCATACTATGACATTTTTATGAGCTTTTGTACCTTAATATAACATGATGTTTTTTTTGACATTTTATGCCATACTATACTATGACGTTTTTTGTCATTTTTATGCCATATACTAAGACGTTTTTTGTAATTTTTATGCCTTACTGTACTATGTTGTTTCATTCCTTACCATACTATGACGTTTTTATGACCTTTTATACATTTATATAACATGATGTTTTTTTGACATTTTATGCCATACTATACTATGACGTTTTTTGTCATTTTTATGCCATACTATATTATGATGTTTTTTTTGTCATTTTTATGCCTCACACTACAATTTTATTTGATGCCTTAAAATACTATGACGTTTTTACAACCTTTTATACCTTAATATATCATGATGTTTTTTTTGACATTTTATGCCATA
>NW_019522946.1:1594-2063 GCF_002814215.2 Seriola lalandi dorsalis | reverse complement strand
CTGCGCCGTTACTGTTCAGTCCCTCCAGAAATAATTAACGCAAACTCGAACAATCCCCGTGAATTCTGTGCGTAATTACATTTTGATTTGACTAATTTGACGAATCATCAGAGTTTCTCTCGAGTTGAACCAATCACAGCAGTCCCTGATCAACACCTTGATGATGTCACTTCCTTGTTTGTGGTGTTGAAGCATGTTGTGAAGCTGCAGACGTGTGTGACATCACTGTTAAAGACCGAGTGAAGACGTTCAAACGTTTAAAAATCTCTTCTTCTTTTTCCCTATTAGATTTAGTTGCCTTCGATTTTTAATGAATTATTATTATTATAATTATTATTATTAATGAAGATAGAGACAATTTTTGCTTTTTTTTTTTCTACCGTAGTTTCATTGCATAAAAAAAATGAAAACATCTAAAAACATCTCAAAAGTTGCAGCGAAAATTAGATAAAGCTGCAACAATCCCCCA
>NW_019522945.1:0-738 GCF_002814215.2 Seriola lalandi dorsalis | reverse complement strand
TCATAAAAACGTCATAGTATAGTAAGGCAAAAAAAAGAGTAATAAAAATGTCATAGTATAGTAAGGCGAAAAAGTCATAAAAACGTCATAGTATAGTAAGGCAAAAAAAGTCATAAAAATGTCACAGTATAGTAAGGCAAAAAAAAAAGTCATAAAAACGTCATACTATAGTAAGGCGAAAAAAAAAGTCATAAAAACGTCATAGTATAGTAAGGCGAAAAAAATGTCCTAAAAAAGTCATAGTATAGTAAGGCAAAAAAAAAGTTTAAAAAAAGTCATAAAAACGTCACAGTATAGTAAGGCAAAAAAAGTAATTTAAACGTCATAGGATAGTAAGGCAAAAAAAAAGTTAAAAAAAAAGTCATAAAAACGTCACAGTATAGTAAGGCAAATAAAGTAATTTAAACGTCATAGTATAGTAAGGCAAAAAAAAAAAGTCATAAAACGTCATAGTATAGTAAGGCAAAAAAAGTCATAAAAGCATCATAGTATAGTAAGGCAAAAAAAAAGTAATTTAAACGTCATGGTATAGTAAGGCGAAAAAAAGTCATAAAAAAGTCATAGTATAGTAAGGCAAAAAAAAATGTCATAAAAACGTCATAGTATAGTAAGGCGAAAAAAAGGTTAAAAAAAAGGTCATAAAAACGTCATGGTATAGTAAGGCGAAAAGTCATAAAAATGACATAGTATAGAAAGGCGAAAAAAAGGTAAAAAAAAAAAGTCATAAAAACGTCATAG
>NW_019522944.1:0-1269 GCF_002814215.2 Seriola lalandi dorsalis | reverse complement strand
TGTGTGTGTGTGTGTGTGTGTGTGTGTGTGTGTGTGTGTGTGTGTGTGTGTGTGCGTGTGTGTGTGTGTGTTGAAATGAGACATAAGATTTTAACCCCATGACTCCAATATTCAGCAATGCTCATTTTCTTGAGTACAAATCAAATCAGATTCTGTTTTTTTTAAAGGTCACATTAATATTTTCCTTCAGTGGGATTTCTCCTAATCTCACTGTAAATCTAATTTATTATGTTCATAAGCTGAGACCACGGAGTGCAGCGCCACTTCCTTCCTTCGGCCCCTCTGGGAGGTGGGTTAGCTAATCACGGTTCAACTGTCCAATAGGTGGACAGAGAGGGAGTTCTGTCTCTGACTGTGATTTAATCTTCAGAGTCACGTGTCCCGGCAGTGATCACTGTTGGGATCGAACCTGAGACACAGAGAGAGACTGTGTTGCTGCAAAACAAGTCTGAAAACAGCCTGGAAAGAGCCTGAAAACAATCTGAAAACAGCCTGGAAAGAGCCTGAAAACAATCTGAAAACAGCCTGAAAACAATCTGAAAACAGCCTGGAAACAGCCTGAAAACAATCTGAAAACAGCCTGAAAACAATCTGAAAACAGTCGGAAAACAGCCAGAAAACAATCTGAAAACAGCCTGGAAACAGCCTGAAAACAATCTGAAAACAGCCTGAAAACAGTCGGAAAACAGCCCGAAAACAATCTGAAAACAGCCTGAAAACAGTCGGAAAACAGCCCGAAAACAATCGGAAAACAGCCGGAAAACAATCTGAAAACAGCCTGGAAACAGCCTGAAAACAATCTGAAAACAGCCTGGAAACAGCCTTAAAACAATCTGAAAACAGCCTGGAAACAGCCTGAAAACAGCCGGAAAACAGCCGGAAAACAATCTGAAAACAGCCTGGAAATAGCCTGAAAACAGTCGGAAAACAGCCCCAAAACAATCTGAAAACAGTCGGAAAACAGCCGGAAAACAGTCGGAAAACAGCCGGAAAACAATCTGAAAACAGCCTGGAAACAATCTGAAAACAGCCGGAAAACAGCCGGAAAACAGCCGGAAAACAATCTGAAAACAGAATTAAAACAGTCTGAGCTGATGGTGTTTGTAGTGGCTGTAAACAGCGTTGGAGATCAGCGCTGCTGCTGCTGCTGATGATGCTGATGCTGATGATGCTGATGCTGATGATGATGATGATGATGATGATGATGATGATGATGATGATGATGATGATGATGATGACGGAGCGTCATGATGTCTGAAGAGTTAAACT
>NW_019522943.1:0-965 GCF_002814215.2 Seriola lalandi dorsalis | reverse complement strand
CTCAGGAGATCCTTTGTGCCCACTGCGATCAGGCTATACAACAACTCAGCCAAAGGAAGTGGACTAATCTAATTATTATTATTGTTTATTTATCATTAATTGTTTTTATTATTATCATCAACAATGAGCTAATGGCCACACAAATTTCCCCTACGGGATAAATAAAGTATCTATCTATCTATCTATCTATCTATCTATTAGTTGGCATGTGCAGAATTCAGTTCCCTGTCAGTCTCTATCATACTACTCAAAGTAGAGGAGGTTTTTGTACCATGTGGGCAATTGAAAATGAAAAAGTAAAGGTAGTCTAAGTAACGATATCATTACAGCTGAACAGACCTTCCTCATTGTAAAGTAAGTCACAACACTACCCACATTGTTAAATGGACAGGTGATCCTTGCAAATCATCTTTTAACAAAAACAAATTAAAATCTTGAGAAAACGAGGGTCATAACAAATGCCACTTCAGATCTTCCCATGACCCATTCTGGTCTGATCACCCACCCGGACAGCCAGCCTGCCAGCAACATAGAAGAGCACAGCGATCTTCTCCCAGGTGATCCCATGTTCAATCACTTGGTGTGCCACTTCCATAAATCTGTCCCACTTGGAACCAGAGCATTGTGCCACCCCATCTATTGCACTGCAGTAGAGACATAAATGAAGACAGGGACAGTTTATGTTTAAAAAAGGTGTCATACAAGTTTTTAGTATTCTACCATGATCTCTGAGATAAAGTGGTTGAGAAACTCACTCTTGGAGCTCCGTGTCACCCTGCACTCTGTCACCAATGATGCGGACCATTTTGCTCAGCTGGCTAACCACCTTCTGTTCCTGCTCAGTCTGCACTTCCACAGCCAGTGGAGTGAGGGGTGGGACGTCCTCTGAGGGTACGTCCTTCAGCTCCTCCTCTATGACCCTGGAAGAGAACAGAGACTTAAAACCCTAGTCCTTTCCCAAACTG
>NW_019522942.1:0-719 GCF_002814215.2 Seriola lalandi dorsalis | reverse complement strand
CTTCTTAGTGTTGAAGCTGGTAAACAGTTACAATAGAAACCAAGCACCATCATGTCCTCGCTGTCCCAGTGTGTTCAGGTCCAGTCACTTTTATTATCCCGTTCCCTCAGAGCAGTTTTCACTCAGACCAAAGCTTTGTAATATGGAGGACGTTACTGCAGTTGATCATTAGTGAAGAGCTGCTGGTTCCTGACGTGTTCGTCTGCCTTCTGTTCCTTTAATGTTCCTGAAACTCTCCCGGATGATCCCGAGTCCGAAGGTTCATGTTCTGACTCCAGTTTGAATCTTCAACTTCGTCTCTGAGGAATGACTCTAGACACTACAATACCCATGAGCCTCAGGAGCTGTTGTCAGAGAGACAAAGCCAGTCAGAGGCGTGAACCAGCGTGGTTGTGAATTCAGGATCAGGGCGCTGGCACCTCTTCAGTTCTGTTCAGTTCACTAGAACGCGCCATCAGCTCCTGCTGACAGTAATTTAAACTTTGCGATTGGACACTTCTTGCTGAAATGCACCTTGGGAGTTAAAGGTTGTTCATTTGATTTCTGAGATTAAAGGGTCCCTGATAAAAACCAGCTTCTGTTTTCAGCTTCTGTCGACTGAAACTGAAGAGAATAAATAAAGACTAGAGACTGATGACCTGAAGGGGTCAGCAGTGTTGTGGGTGGATGATGTGACGTGACTGTGATCCCTCTTCTCTCCGTCGCTCCATCAGGACGAT
>NW_019522941.1:2198-2908 GCF_002814215.2 Seriola lalandi dorsalis | reverse complement strand
CACAGTTTGCAAGTAAAGACTTTTTGAATGCAGGGACAGTTTCAGACTTGTGCATTTGAGTCATCTTTCCTGTGGTTTCCCAGACTCACAAAGCTTTGAAGAAGCTTTGAACCACATCTCAGTCTTCCTCCTGTGCAATACAGACCGCCACATGAGTTATCATGAAAACCGATTTCCATTCGTAGTACATGTGATCCCTTTTTGTGCATTGAAGGTACTACCTGTGTCTTCAGCTGCGGAAGGACATCCTGCAGGGACGCCTCCCCTGCTCCTTCGTCACCCTGGCCCTGCTGGGCTCCTACGCCCTGCAGTCGGAGCTGGGCGAGTACGACCCTGAGGTGCACGCCAGTGGATATGCTAAGGACATGAAAATGGCCCAGGGTCAGACCAAGGAGCTGGAGGACAAAATGATGGAGCTGCACCATACGTACAGGTCAGAACAGTTCCTCAGTGAAGCGGTGGTGGAAGACACGTTCAGATTCAAGGTTTACCACATAACAATCTGTGAAACAGTTTTACTACAAGTCAACAAACACTGCAATTCTACATAAGTACATAAATGTTATACAAAATGTAATTAAGTATCTAGCATTAATAGCAAAGCGACATTTTAACTACTTTATTTGAATCTAGAACAATATCTCATTTATAAGAGGATCATATGTTTTATGTGTAACTAGTAACTACAGCTGTAAGATAAACATAGTGGA
>NW_019522941.1:0-784 GCF_002814215.2 Seriola lalandi dorsalis | reverse complement strand
GCAGCCCTAGCTTGAGTCCAGCTGGGGTCTTTTGCTGCATGTCCCCCCCCCCCCCTCCCGCCTTCTCTCTACTGTCGCTGTAAAATATACTAGAAATGCCCAAATATATCTCTCTCTCGCTCACTCTGTCAGGATCTGGATGGTGTGGACATCATGCTGGGGGTTTGCTCCAGTGGTCTGATGGTTTACAAAGACAAACTGAGGATCAACCGTTTCCCGTGGCCTAAAGTCCTCAAGGTCTCATACAAACGCAGCAGCTTCTTCATTAAAATCCGACCCTCTGAGGTACACAGTGTTTTCATATCATCTACCTGTAACGTCTGTTTCACACTGAACTCACCACGACTTAGTTTCATTCGTCTAACGGTTGTTGTTTCAACAGGTGGAACAGTACGAGAGCGCAATCGGCTTCAAACTACCCAATTACAAGGCGGCCAAGAAGATATGGAAAGTGTGTGTAGAGCATCACACCTTCTTCAGGTGGGCGCTGTCTTCTTGAAGTCACCGTGTTAGCGGAGGGAAGTGTTGACATGCTCACTGTCTGACCCAGATCGGTATCTGTGTTGTCTGTGCACAGACTGACCTCCACTGAGATGGCCACCACCCCCAGGAAGTTCCTGGCGTTGGGCTCCAAGTTTCGCTACAGCGGTCGGACTCAGGCTCAGACCAGACAGGCCAGCTCTCTGATCGACCGACCGGCTCCTCTGTTCCAGCGCTCCTCCAGCAAGAGGAACTCACGCAGCCTAGATGGAGGTATACTTGTGTGTGTGTGCGTGTGTGTGTG
>NW_019522940.1:1656-2434 GCF_002814215.2 Seriola lalandi dorsalis | reverse complement strand
TGTGTGTGTGTGTGTGTGTGTGTGTGTGTGTTACAGTGTGTTTGTGTCTGTGTGTGTGTGTGTTACAGTGTGTTTGTGTCTGTGTGTGTGTGTGTTACAGTGTGTTTGTGTCTGTGTGTGTGTGTGTGTGTGTTTCACAGTGTGTCTATGTGTGTTTATTTCTTGTCTTTCAGGCTCCTAATGAACAGAAACATCTGTAGTTTTAATGTCATTGTTTTTTATCTTATAACTTTATCGTAATTTTTAAACATATATTTTATATTCACATTCTTACACATAGATTTTTTTTATGTTTATTGATTTAAAAAAAAAAAAACGCTGTGATTCCATCGAAGCAACAGACACGAACAAAGAAGAACGTTCACATTCAAACAGGTGAGAGAGTCAGGACTCAGACAGGTGTTGTCAGGACTGAACTACACGCCGTCTGTCAGGATATCATATATCATATATCATGTCACATATACTGTATATATAATGTCATATATCACACATCATTTATCATATATAATGTCATATATATAATGTCATATATCACACATCATATATCATGTCATATATCATGTATAATGTCATATCATGTCATATATATGTCATATGTGTCACATATGTATCACGTCATATATCACACATCATTTGTCATAAATAATGTCATAGATCACATATGATATATCTGATCCAACAGATATGTGGTGTCCACATACTTGTGGCCATGTGGTGTGTCCCACATGTTGACAGAGTGAGGCTGATGGATGTGTGGTGACCCAACACAACAACA
>NW_019522940.1:0-810 GCF_002814215.2 Seriola lalandi dorsalis | reverse complement strand
TGCTGGCGATGTTGCCGTGGTGTCTCCAGTTGACCATGTTGTATTGCTAAAATTTCCCTGGCAATGATGTGAGGTGAGACAGGTCTTTCGTTGGACACTGTTTCCTTGGCAACAGGTTTGTCGCTATAGGAATGACTGATGGGGCCGAGATAACCAAAGTGAGCCCGGTCTCCTCCCTGTTGTTCCTCTCTATGACACAGTCACATCTCTTCCCTGTCAACAGGAGATCACATGATGTTATGATTGGCTCTAAACGTATCTGTGAGGGCCCTCACCTGTCACTCAAATAGGCCACGCCCCCCATTGTCCATCACTTTAGTCCTTAAAAAAATTAAAAACAGGTGAATTATAGAGACACAGTGTGTGTGTGTGTGTGTGTGTGAGTGTGAGTGTGAATGTGTGTGTGTGTGTGTGTGTGTGGAGATGCAGTACAGACTCATGAGCACTAGATGTCAGAGAGAGAGAGAGGTTCAACATCACAGTGTGTTACTCTGTAAACACTGACCAGGTGAACACAGGTGCTGACCACTGACCAATCACACAAGGGTGTCCTCTCCAAATAAAGAGCTGCAGGAGGACGAAGCTGGAGAGACAGACAGGAGACACGTCATGTGACCTGTCCCAGTCACAGGTGTCTCCACTTCTCCATCCTGTGTCTGTCACATGATGTCTCACCAGGTGCTAGCTTAGCGTTGATGCTAACACCTGCTGGTTCCTGAGCAGCTGATCAGACTCTCTGAGACTGAGACGGCGGCCATGTTGGAAACTGGACACACAGAGGAGGAAGTGACACGTCCACATCAGATAAAA
>NW_019522939.1:0-667 GCF_002814215.2 Seriola lalandi dorsalis | reverse complement strand
AGAGGACACACCTGCAGAGTTACATTAGAGGTCTGTCCTCTGACTGTAGCTGCTGCTTCTGTTACTTGACATGTTCCACTTCCTGTTCGGAGGGAAATGCCTCCACACTAACAATACTACTTCCTGTGCTGTAACCTGCTGAAATTACATCTGGGAAAAAAAGTGTTCATAGTTCACCAGAGGAAGAGAGAGAGAGAGAGAGAGAGAATGGAGGGCGACGGTTCTGTGTTGGAAAGCGGTCACATGACCAACCACCAACTTCACGACTCTGCTTCACAGTATTTTGGACTTTGCTGAGCTCAGCTGATCCACAGCTGATCCACAGCTGATCCACATCTGTCACACTTCACTACAGCTTCTACCTGAACCGCCTCTTTGCTTGAGAACAATGTTTTGGTGCATTTAAAGGAACGTTTCAACATTTAACAGTGAAGAACCAGAAGCTGCAGTTCCTCTAACGACCACTAGAGTCTGGCTCCAACAGTGAGTCAGTCCCCATAGACTCCCATGTTAAAATGTCTTTACAGCAGAAATAAACATGTTTACAGCCTGGTTCAAAAACTGTTTTGGTCTCTAGAGCTAATTTCCTCCTTCATGACACCTGTTTATATAACTCACCTGTTTATATAACTCACCTGTTTACATTTTATTAAGGACTACAGTTATG
>NW_019522938.1:6698-7064 GCF_002814215.2 Seriola lalandi dorsalis | reverse complement strand
GTGTATGAGGCTGGAACAGAGGAGCTGCCAGTAGTTTGTTCCTGCAGTAGCTACTGGAGGCTGATTTCAGGACTGTATTTCTACGTAGTTTTAAAGGGGTTTTCCACCTAAATACCATTTTCTGTCTCGTGGTTGCTAGGAGTTGCATGTTTGGTAGTTTGTGTAATTAGCATAGCATAAGAGAGAGAACGAGAGAGAGAGATGTATTTTAATATTATGTAAACTGCTTTGGCAAAAACATATTTTTGTTCATGCCATTAAAGCTATTTGGATTTGAGAGAGAGAGCGATAACGTTTTATTTGCACTAATTTAATACAAATTCTCCTGCTGCTATAATTTAGTAGTTTAATGTTGCTAATATAAGA
>NW_019522938.1:0-695 GCF_002814215.2 Seriola lalandi dorsalis | reverse complement strand
TTTTTTTTTTATTGTTTTGTTGTATGTTGTAAAGCGCATTGTGTCTGCCTTGTGCATGAAATGCGCTCTATAAATAAAATAAAATAAATAAAAAAATAAATAAATACAGTCAGTCAGTCAGTCAGTCAGTAGGTTGTTTCAGAGTCATCAGGTTCTGTAAATGTGGAACAATACAACAATGTGTTCACATAAACGTACCCCTTGAATACTTCAGTATTTTTAATGTCAAGTACTCCAGTACTTTAACTCTGACTGAACAACTTTCCCTTGTATTGGAGTCATATTTGACCAGGAGGAGCTGTACTCTGACTCCAGTAATGCAGCTGTGGACTCTGTCCCCCTCTGGATGCTACCTAGAGCAAAGTGTGAATAACTAAATCTCTGCTGATGGGCGATTATATCAGCATTATACTGATGCCAAATCATCATTTTATGTGTGTTCACCACCTGAAAGTAAATGAAACCCAGAAGGAAAATGGTTAAATCATTACCACATAATTCTACTTCATCTGTACCCAGTGAACTCATTCAAGGTTGTTCCACCAGCTCAGTTGGAAAGAGTATAAGTGATGCATTCAATGAACTCTATTTCATCAGGTTGTATATTTGAAAAAACTGTACTATATGAACTATAATAATGGTCATGGCTTGGTTAGGTTTCGGAAAACTTTGTTGAACGGTCATGGATAAAAGAA
>NW_019522937.1:0-906 GCF_002814215.2 Seriola lalandi dorsalis | reverse complement strand
AAAACGCCATAGTATGGCAAAGCATGAGACAAAATAATATAATTAGGCATAAAAATGCAAAAAAAAGTCAAAGTAAATTATGGCAGAAAAATGCCAAAAAGCTTCATAGTATAGTATGGCATAAAATGGCAAAAAAAACATCATACTATATTAAGTCATAAAAGGTCATAAAAACATCATAGTATGGTCAGGCATCAAAGGAAATAGTATAGTAAGGCAGAGAAATGCCAAAAACCGTCATAGTATAGTATGCCATAAAATGCCCAAAAAACATCATAGTATATTAAGGCATAAAAGGTCATAAAAATGTCATAGTATGGCAAAGCATGAGATTAAATAATATATTAGGCATAAAAATGCCAAAAAACGTCAAACGAAAGTATGGCAGAAAAATGCCAAAAAACGTCATAGTATATTATGGCATAAAAGGTCATAAAAACGTCATAGTATGGTCAGACATAAACAGGAGATAGTATAGTAAGGCACAAAATTCAAAAAACGTCATAGTATAGTATGCCATAAAATGCCAAAAAAACATAATAGTATATTAAGGCATAAAAGGTCATAAAAACGTCATAGTATGGCAAAGCATGAGATTAAATAATATAATTAGGCATAAAAATGCCAAAAAACGTCAAATGAAAGTATGGCAGAAAAATGCCAAAAAACGTCATAGTATAGTATGGCATAATACTATAAAAAAAAATCTTAGTATATTAAGGCATAAAAGGTCATAAAAACGTCATAGTATGGTCAGGCATCAAAGGAGATAGTATAGTGAGTCAGAAAAATGCCAAAAAACGTCATAGTATATTATGGCATAAAATGTCATGAAAACGCCATAGTATGGCAAAGCATGAGACAAAATAATATAATTAGGCATAAAAATGCAAAAAAAAGTCAAAG
>NW_019522936.1:0-3013 GCF_002814215.2 Seriola lalandi dorsalis | reverse complement strand
TCATAGTATAATAAGGCATAAAACGTCATATTATAGAAAAGAATGAAAAAAGCATAAAACATCATAGCATAGTGACGCATAAGCGTTATAGTATAGTAAGGCATAAAATTGTCAAAAAACGTCATAGTATAATAGGGCATAAAAATGGCAAAAAGCATCATACTATAGTATGGCATAAAAAGTCAAAAAAAGTCATAGTAAAGTAAGGCATAAAACGTAATAGAATAATATGGCATAAAACGTCATAGTATAGTAAGGCATAAAAATGTCAAAAAATGTCATAGTATAGTATGGAATAAAACGTCATAATATAGTAAGGGATGAAAAAGGCATAAAACGCCATAGTATACTAAGACATAAAACGTTATAGTATAATAAGACATAAAAATATCAAAAAGCATCATAGTATAGTAAGGCAAAAAATTTACAAAAAATTCATAGTATAGTAAGGAATAAACATGTCATAGTATACCAAGGGATAAACATGTACAAAAAAACGTCACAGTATAGTACGGCATTAAATAAAAAAAAAAGATGATAGTATAGTAAGACATGAAAATGTGAAAAAACGTCATAGTATAGTAAGGCATAAAACGTCATACTATAGTAATACATAAAAATGTCAAAAAGCATCATAGTATAATAAGGCATAAAACGTCATATTATAGAAAAGAATGAAAAAAGCATAAAACATCATAGCATAGTGACGCATAAGCGTTATAGTATAGTAAGGCATAAAATTGTCAAAAAACGTCATAGTATAATAGGGCATAAAAATGGCAAAAAGCATCATACTATAGTATGGCATAAAAAGTCAAAAAACGTCATAGTAAAGTAAGGCATAAAACGTAATAGTATAATATGGCATAAAATGTCATAGTATACTAAGGCATGATCATGTACAAAAACGTCATAATATAGTAAGGAATGAAAAAGGCATAAACGTCATAGTATACTAAGGCATAAACATGTACAAAAACGTCATAATATAGTAAGGAATGAAAAAGGCATAAAAGGTCATAGTATACTAAGGCATAAAACATTATAGTATAATAAGGCATAAAAATATCAAAAAGCATCATAGTATAGTAAGGCAAAAAATTTAAAAAAAATTCATAGTATAGTAAGGAATAAACATGTCATAGTATACTAAGGCATAAACATGTACAAAAAAAGGTCACAGTATAGTAAGGCATAAAATTAACAAAAAACATCATAGTATAGTAAGGCATAAAAATGTCAAAAAAGGTCATAGTATAATAAGGCATAAAACGTAATAGTATAATATGGCATAAAATGTCATAGTATACTAAGGCATAAACATGTCAAAAAATGTCATAGTATACTAATGCATTAACATGTACAAAAGTGTCATAATATAGTAAGGAATGAAAAAGGCATAAAAGGTCATAGTATACTAAGGCATTAAACATTATAGTATAATAAGACATAAAAATATCAAAAAGCATCATAGTATAGTAAGGCAAAAAATTTCCAAAAATTTATAGAATAGTAAGGAATAAACATGTCACAGTATAGTAAGGCATAAAATTTGAAAAAAAAGATGATATTATAGTAAGACATGAAAATGTGAAAAAACGTCATAGTATAGTAAGGTATAAAATGTCATAGTATACTAAGGCATAAAAACATCAAAAAGCATCATACTATAGTAAGGCATGAAAAAGGAATAAAACGTCATAGTATAGTAAGGCATAAAAATGTCAAAAAATGTCATAGTATACTAAGGCATAAACATGTATAAAAACGTCATAATATAGTAAGGAATGAAAAAGGCATAAAAGGTCATAGTATACTAAGGCATAAAACGTTATAGTATAATAAGGCATAAAAATATCAAAAAGCATCATAGTAAGGCAAAAAATTTACAAAAAATTCATAGTATAGTAAGGAATAAACATGTCATAGTATACTAAGGCATAAAAACATCAAAAAGCATCATACTATATTAAGGCATAAACATGTCACAAAACGTCATAATATATTAACGCATAAAAATGTACAAAAAAATCATAGTATAGTAAGTTATAAACGTCATACTATAGTAAGGCATAAACATGTACAAAAAAACGTCACAGTATAGTAAGGCATAAAATTAGAAAAAAAAGATGATAGTATAGTAAGACATGAAAATGTGAAAAAACGTCATAGTATAGTAAGGCATAAAATTAGAAAAAAAAGATGATAGTATAGTAAGGTATAAAATGTCATAGTATACTAAGGCATAAAAACATCAAAAAGCATCATACTATAGTAAGGCATGAAAAAGGCATAAAACGTCATAGTATAGTAAGGCATAAACATGTCACAAAACGTCATAGTATATTAAGGCATAAAAATGTACAAAAACATCATAGTATAGTAAGTTATAAACATCATACTATAGTAAGGCATAAAATTGTCAAAAAACGTCATAGTATAATAAGGCATAAAACGTCATATTATAGAAAAGAATGAAAAAAGCATAAAACATCATAGCATAGTGACGCATAAGCGTTATAGTATAGTAAGGCATAAAATTGTCAAAAAACGTCATAATATAATAAGGCATAAAAAGTCAAAAAACGTCATAGTATAGTAGGGCATAAAACGTAATAGTATAGTAAGGCATAAAACGTTATAGTATAATATGGCATAAAACTTCATAGTATAGTAAGGCAAAACATTTCAAAAAATTCATAGTATAGTAAGGAATAAACATGTCATAGTATACTAAGGCATAAACATGTACACAAAAACGTCACAGTATAGTAAGGCATAAAATTTGAAAAAAAAGATGATAGTATAGTAAGACATGAAAATGTGAAAAAACGTCATAGTATAGTAAGGCAAAAATTAGTCAAAAAAGGTGATGGTATAGTAAGGCATAAAACGTTATAGTATAGTAAAGTGTAAAATTGAAAAAATACGTCATAGTATAGTAAGGCATAAAAACATCAAAAAGCAACATACTATAGTAAGGCATAAACATGTCACAAAACGTCATAGTATA
>NW_019522935.1:1597-2638 GCF_002814215.2 Seriola lalandi dorsalis | reverse complement strand
AGGCAAAACATTAGCCACATTAGCTGCCATGCTAACAACACACGCAACAGGCTCTCGTGTAGATACAGTAAAGAAACATAAAATGGTAAAACTTACAGCTCCCAAGTTTGAAGTTGGGTCTCGGACAGTCAATGCTGATCCATGCTTTATTTTCATAATGTAGCGAATCCCGCATTGTACTGGCCCTCATTGAGAAACCAGTCAGAAGTGGAATGGTTAGCCCGCTAAAACATTTTAGGAGTTATAGCGGGTACATTTCCATCAAAAATAAACTAGCAACTAGTGTGCATCGCTTGTACTTTTGACATAGTTTTACTGGAGCCGGTGATGTGAGGGAACAAATGATAGCGGCCGCAAGGCGGACTCAGAGGGCGGAACACACACCTAGCTCAGGGAGTGTCACCCACCTGGGGAAGGTGTTATTTCCCTTCATAATAACATCAAGGGAAAATCTCCAATTGCGTTACTGTGTGAGCACACATTTTCTGAAAGGTGGAGCAAGCAAAAGACGGAGAGGATGGACTTTTCTCACGTTTGGGGGTTTGTAGACAGGCCGGGGACACATATTACTGTTAGAAAACCATGGTAAGTGCATTTTGCATAATATGTCCCCTTTAAGATATCAAATTGTAATACTTAGTAGTTAAAACAAGGTCACAGGTTTTGTGAGTTTTTGCACGACCTCTAAAATGTGTTCGGAAATGAAAATTGGTGCACACTGCTTCAGCTGCTTTTTCTGTCTTTTACAGGTGAGGGCAGAGCTCAAGAGGCTAGGTCCTGGAAAAGCAGTAAGCCCTGATGGTGTGTGTCCAAGGCTGTTAAAGGACTGTACACCCCAGTTGCCTGAGGCTCTCCAGAGGATCTTCAACTTAAGCCTGCAAACAGGGAGGGTCCCAGTCCTGTGGAAAACATCATGTCTTGTTCCGTTACCTAAAGTAGGGCAATCGACTACACTCCTGTGGCCTTTATGACACACATCATAAAGACTCCCGAGCAGTTGCTTCTCCACCTTCTGATGCCACAGGTTGAACATGCACTAGA
>NW_019522935.1:0-668 GCF_002814215.2 Seriola lalandi dorsalis | reverse complement strand
CTAGGCAGAAAATGGGCAAAGCTGATTCTGGCTAATTAAACTCATTGATTCTTAGCCTTTTAACTCAGGTATGAGAGCAACTCTAAGATGAATCAACATGGTGTATTTGCATGTATTTGCTTGTACTTGTGTTTATGTATTGATGTGTGGTTTTTTGCGTGTCTGTATATGTCTTTCTATAATTGTGAGGGCAATTTTGGTTAAAAACCATTATTGTGGTCATTTTGGCCGATCCTGACAACTTCAAAAGGTTGTTTGAAGTTTAAGCTTACGCAGTTCCCAACATTACGCACACATATACATTGAAAGACACACAATCTCCATCACTACCATATGGATATTTACTGAACTC
Source organism: Seriola lalandi dorsalis (assembly GCF_002814215.2). Taxonomy (NCBI): domain Eukaryota; kingdom Metazoa; phylum Chordata; class Actinopteri; order Carangiformes; family Carangidae; genus Seriola; species Seriola lalandi. Next base: position 316 of record NW_019522935.1, on the reverse strand, counting down.
AGTGTCTCAACCTGGTAACACAAGCTTTTCGGAGGCTCTACAGTAGATAGCTCTACTGGCACACACAACAATACACACACGCACAAACACCATCTTACTTTTTTGATATTAACCTTCAAAATAAGAGTCTCAACCAGGAAAGAAGAACTTACTGGAGGTTCTATTGTGCAGCTCTACCGCTACGCACACATACACACAGGTTTCCATGTTGGATGGGGACCAACTTTCTGATCATCACCTGTGGGGACCACCCTTTCTAAAGGTTCCAGAAGCATGACAAAAATCTGGTATATTCACAATAGTTTTGTTAGCTTAT
>NW_019522934.1:0-1199 GCF_002814215.2 Seriola lalandi dorsalis | reverse complement strand
ATAAACTACTGATCAATACAGCACAAAGGTCCCACATACACTGGACTCACCTTCACATAGATTTACTCTGCTACAGATCATGGTTATATATGATGTAGATCAGCAGAGAAAGATGGAAACACTATTTAAATTCTTTATACTCATATTTCACTTTTATAAATCACCAGCTCAGAATATGTGTCTTCATAAAATTATATTAATATTAATATATAATATATATTTGTTTACAAAAATAAAAATTAATACTATTTGAAACATGACACTTAGATATAAAGTTTTAACCAAATATTTAATGATATAAAATATATTACAGGATTTTATTCCTAATATAAAAACAACAAACATTCAACATTATTTATTTTAACTATATACAGAATCAAAAATAAAGAAGTGTGTGTGTGTATTTTTTTATTTTCTTATACCTACAATAGTTCAAGTTATAATTTCTGTGTGTATGCACATATAAACATTTTATTTATTGATATTAAATTCTATTTTATATTAGATAAATATATCATATATTGATTATAATCTTCTGAGTGAAATATTTATCCTCAGACAATTTTATATAAATGCTTCATTAAAGTAAATAAATGAGATGTGTATAAGAGACAGATATTAATCAATATCAAAGAAAAGTCAAGAAAAAGTGTGTGAGCTGGAGGTGAAATATGTGAACCTGGGCTGTGGTTTCCTGCTCTCTTCCTGTCACAGACACTGTTTGTTCATGTGGAGGTTTTTGTTCAGGCTGCAGGGATCATTTCTCACTGTGGGGAGCTTTCTTGCTACAGGAGCAGTAGTAGGAGGCTGAATGAGAGAGTTGAACTTTCTCTATCTTCAACTCACAGCCGTTTGGTTTATTAACAACTGTGAAATCATCTTTCTGAGGATGATTGTAACCTGATCTAACTTCACTAGTATTCCTGTTAATAGCAAGAATCCGTGTGAATGTTTCTGTCTCTTTCTTCTGGAGCCAGGATACCCAATCATTGTCACACTGGTCAGTTCCTCCACAGCTGAACGAGACTGTTTCATCAACTCTCCTGGTCAATGATAACTGGTCCTGAATCAGCTCTGCTGCCATGGCAACCAGCGCTGTAGAGACACAGACAGGTAGATGAAGGTCAGTGTGACAGTGTTTGTCACAGGTTGAGTTTGCTGGCTCCTGATTGGCTGGAAACACTCACCTGAACACAGAC
>NW_019522933.1:6993-7497 GCF_002814215.2 Seriola lalandi dorsalis | reverse complement strand
TTTTGGTTAATCGTGTCGTGGTTGAGTCCAAACTGTTCACAAGGTTCGACTGACTGGGCAAAGCAGGAAACTGCCCCCAGGCCTCATGTGGGTGTGGGCTACATCATTTATTAATCACAAATTTCTTAGAAACTGGCACCACTGATATGGAATATAGATATAGAACAATATATATATCTCTATATATATCTCTATATATATAGATATATAGATAGATATATCTATATATATAGACAGAGAGAGAGAGAAATATCACTGGTCCTCCATCCTCCATCATGTAGAGGGACCCAGGATCTAGTTTTAAGACCTGAACTCTTTTAGTTTGTATTGAGCTCATTGGTTGTGAAGTTTACAGCAGGGTCAGGAATATCACTGACTGACTGAGAGATGAAGTTACTCCATTGGTCAGCTGGTCAAATGTTTCCTAATTGGTTGTCACTCTTTCAAAATGACTTGTTGTGAACAAGTGTCGACAACTTGGCGCCTTTTCACTAGACAAACCAG
>NW_019522933.1:4975-5883 GCF_002814215.2 Seriola lalandi dorsalis | reverse complement strand
AAACAATTTATAATCTTTATCTGTCTTTCAACAAATTGATTAATCAGTTAATCATTTCAGCTGTAGAGTCCTGTTGGACACTGGTTGTCATGGCAAACAGTGACACTATGGGGGTTAATAGGGGCCCAACAACAGATTTTTGCCCCGGGCCCCAGAGGAGGTAAATCCGGCCGTGCTCTTCACTTCTTTTCCTTCATGTCAGACACAGAACATGAGACTTGTTTTCCTATAAATGGCTGCAGGTTTACAGTGAGATCAGACATCTATGTGACTCTGTTGTGCAGGTGGGAGGTTTACTGCCTTGCTCGAAGGCATTTCAACCAGACATGCAGACAGAGAAGAGGTTGTATAAACATGTAATATTTCAGGTCTACAGTCAACACACGAACACGACTGGGCTCCTGCTGCTCCGTGTGTGTGTGTGTGTGTGTGTGTGTGTGTGTGTGTGTGTGTGTGTGTGTGTGTGTGTGTGTGCGTGCGTGTCCAGTGGTCAAACTGCTGCAGGGACCCCCGGCCCTCATCTGGACCAATCAAATCCAGATTAGCTGTTTAAAGCAGAAAGAAAAATGGAGCGGTCGACATTCCCCGAATCTTAATCATGGTTGATCGACAGCCGGCCCGACGAGGCTGAAGAAAATAATGGAGACCTGGACACTTGCAGACACACACACACACACACATTCCCTCTGTATCCACACACACACACACACACACACACACACACACACACACACACCATCTCACTATACACTAATCCTAATTATTTTTCGGTATTTATATCCCGCTCTTTGGCCTCAAATCAGCTTTTTTCCCACTCTGAGGTCACATGGCAGTAGCAGGTTTAACTGACCACTAAAACCAGTCAAACACCAGTAAAACCAGTTCAAATTAAAGAGCTGTGTGTGTGT
>NW_019522933.1:0-1662 GCF_002814215.2 Seriola lalandi dorsalis | reverse complement strand
TAATAAAAACAGATTCAGTCAAATGTCTCTGAACTAAATTAACAGGACGTCGTCTTTTTACTTCCTGTGTTTATGTTCAGTGGCTGAAACTCTGCTCACCTCAGGTCATCCAGGTGAACATCAGACGTCACACCTGTACAGACACCTGGAGTCAACATGTGCACCTGCTCAGGTCGTTAGCTTTAAGAAATCTCATAATAATAATATTTCTAAGACAAAGAATTTAAAGGCACAATCCGTATATTTAGGAAACCGGACGAGACCCAAATTCCAGGTGTTTTGAGGGCCCGCCCCTTCCCTGCTGGTGCCCCAGGTACTTAGTTCATTGGACCTTCTTAAAATGAAGCTCCTTTGACACACGACACTGTTTCACACCTGTCAGACAGGTGCACAGGAGACAGTGACTCATGCAGAGGAACGTTTGGGATCCACTCGCTGACGGCGCTGAACATGAAGAAGCAACATCTCCATGGAAACTTCAAAAACTTCTGATCTCTGATCTTCATCTCACCAAACCTCAGATTCATCTCCTGTCTCACCGGAGGGGCCCGAACCAACCGACCAACCACAGCACACCTGACGCTAACATGTGACCACACAGGTGTTCTCACATCTGTGCAGCTACAGTAACAACAAAAGTCTGTTTCCATTATTCCAGTGAAGCCAGTGAAGGACTCACAGCCCACGTCATGAACTCTGTGTGTCCAGCAGCAGGGCCGGATTAAGCTCCCCGGGGCCCCGGGGCAGACATTCGTCATTAGGCCCCCCCCCCCCCGACCCTCAGTAAACCTGGATCCAGCTCAATCAGTCGATCAATAGAAAATTAACTGGAACAAATTTGACGAGTGATTAATAATTTGAATTTAACTTCTCACGTGTGAATATCTCATAGTTTTCTATATATTTTTTCTGCGACAGTGAACGCAACATTTAAGTTTTTGATTGAAAAGTGCAATTTTAAAACTCACATATTTACATATTTCCATTTTTTCTTTTAGATATTATAGTATAAAGCAGGGGTCCCCAAACTTTTTCCTGTGAGGGCCACATAACTTTTCCCTTCTCTGATGGGGGGCCGGGTTCAGTTTGTAACAGAAAAAGTGTGACGATCGCAGAGGTGCCTAAATGTAAAAATGTATTGTTTTCCAGAAAGCCACACATTACCAAATAACCCTTTCCGGGTTCTTCACAGAAAAAAAAGTCAGGAAATATATAATAACACTATTAATGAAATAAATAATAATAGTTCAGGGGGCCGGGCCAAATGTGGGGGCGGGCCGTATCCGGCCCGCGGGCCTTAGTATAAAGACATATCTTTATGTATGTATCTCCTTATTTTATATCTCTACATATTTATCTTTATAACCTACTTCATATCCTCTATTCTCTGCTGAGGAGAAACGATATGAGATAACGACCGGCCTTTTTCACTGTTTCCTTACATTTAATCCACCGAACAATCGATCGATTATTAGAGGAAGTAACTGATGTATTGATGATGAAAATAATCGGCAGGATTTCTGTGATGGAATAAAAACACAATATTTCAACAAATGACCACAACACAAACTGAAGCCGTTCAGGTCCTAGAACTGGAGCACAGGGTCCGTCTGTAAGACCGGGCTCATGATATGGAGTAAACACGGGGCCTTTGGGGCCCCT
>NW_019522931.1:1423-2330 GCF_002814215.2 Seriola lalandi dorsalis | reverse complement strand
AAGAAGAACTGGTTAAAAAGGGAAAAAGTGAACCTTTTAAAATGAACTGAATTGATGTATAAATTTGTCCTAAAATATGAACAAACACAATCTATTTAAACTAATAACACAAATCATAGTGTTGTCCTCGTCCATATTGAAAACATCATTCAAACATTCATAGTGCAGCTGGAAACTGTGACTGTGACCGACAAATGACAGCAGAGACCAAAGAAACAGTGTGACCATAGACGATAAATAAAAAATAAATTTATGGTGGTTAATAGTGACTGGCAAAAACAAATAAATCAATGTATGGGAAACGATTCGAATTCGCATTTTCATAGTCAACATCGCCGATTATGGCGACTAATCACGGCAGCCCTAACAGTGTCATTGTATTGTTGTGTCATTGCCTCTGGAAGGGTCCAGTCCAATGACATGTTTTAAAAAGCATATCTCAAAATCCATGTAGCGACACTAAATTACTGCAAAGTACATTCAATTAGATGGACACAAAGGTACACACACATACATTCTTAACTCATCAGTGTTTTTCTGTTGTTGAATGTGTACTGACCTTGTGCACAGCTTTCCTGAGGATGTCTTTGTATTCATCCTTGTTGATGTCTTTGCGTTGATAGTAAGGTTTGATGGCAAGCTTCACCTCCTCCACTGCTCGCTCCTGGGTGTGCAGCTTCTTCAGGTACTAAGTCAGGGAACAGACAAGTTAAACTAACAACACATTATAAAACACATCTGTTTTATCTGTACAGTGCTTTTACAAATAGTTAAAGTGCTACACAAGATTAAAAAGAAGAAAACACATCATACGACTCTGTGAATCTGCAGGGGCAGACAGGCTCATATAGTCAGGCCTTTGTTAATGCAAACACTTCTAGTGTGTTTGATAATCAGAGGTCAGCAG
>NW_019522931.1:0-844 GCF_002814215.2 Seriola lalandi dorsalis | reverse complement strand
TCAGCCATCTACTTGGCTGTGGTCTGCTGGAGAGGGGGCAGCACTGACAGGGATAGGCAGAGGCTCAACAAACGGATCCGGAAAGCGAGCTCTGTCCTGGGCTGCCCCCTAGACTCCATTGAGGAAGTAGGTGACAGGAGGATGTTAGCTAAGCTGACATCCATCATGAACAATAACTCTCACCCTCTGTATGACACTGTAGGGTCTCTGAGTAGCTTCTTCAGCAGCAGACTTTTACATCCTCGCTGTAAGAAGGAGAGGTTCTGCAGGTCCTTCATTCCAGCAGCTGTCAGACTCCACAACTCCTGCTCTTCCTGACCATGTGCAAACTTCCACTTTTTCATGTACATATCGTGTGTATTGTGTATATTGTATTTATTAGTGTATATTTGGTATATTTTTGTTGTATATTTCCATAGATGTTTATTCTATAGATGTTTATTTTTCTGCTGTGGTAAATTAATTTCCCAGTTGTGGGATAAATAAAGTTAATCTAATCTAATCTAAAAAATAAAGCTCCTATAATGAACATATGCTGTAAGACTGAGTATCGTCAACTTGCTCAACTAATTAACAAGATGATAATTTAGACTAAGAAGATTTTAGGTCAGGTTTCAACAACAACACTGACCCCTCAGAGTCCTGTACTATGAAGCTGTATCTGAGGTTATCGAGGTCACTTCAGGTTTAACTCTTGGTTTTCAGTCCTACGATGGTGGTTCGCTACCGTTTACCGGGGTAAACCACCATGGTAACTGATGCTGAACTCCTAACCTACTCCGGGGGATCAGATCAAAATCTGTCAACAGCCAAACTACTGACAAATCAGATACCTGGAAAAATT
>NW_019522930.1:0-830 GCF_002814215.2 Seriola lalandi dorsalis | reverse complement strand
GTCATAGTATAACAAGGCATAAAAAATGTCAAAAAACATCATAGTATAATAAGGCATAAAAATGTCAAAAATCATCACAGTATTGTATGGCATAAAACATCATAGTATAATACGGCATAAAAATGTGAAAAAAACCTCATAGTATAGTATGGCATAAAACGTCATAGTATAATAAGGCATAAAAATATCAAAAAACGTCAAAGTATAGTAGGGCATAAAAATGTCAAATAACATCATAGTATAATACGGCATAAAAATGTGAAAAAACGTCATAGTATAGTATGGCATAAAATGTCATAGTATAATAAGGTATAAAAATATCAAAAAACGTCAAATCATAATATGGCTTTAAACTGTCAAAAAATGTCATAGTATAACAAGGCATAAAAAATGTCAAAAAACATCATAGTATAATAAGGCATAAAAATGTCAAAAATCATCACAGTATTGTATGGCATAAAACGTCATAGTATAATACGGCATAAAAATTTCAAAAAACCTCATAGTATAGTATGGCATAAAACGTCATAGTATAATAAGGCATAAAAATATCAAAAAACGTCAAAGTATAGTAGGGCATAAAAATGTCAAAAAATGTCATAGTATAGTATGGCATAAAAAAATTTTTCAAAAACATCATAGTATAATAAGGCTTAAAAACTTCAAAAAACGTCATAGTACCACAACCTTTGGAGTATAAAGCAACAGTGCCAACCACTCTACTATGGTGTCAGGTGTAAGACATATGAAGTCATGTATGGTAAGGCATAAAATATCAAAAAACTTCACGTATAATAAGGCATAAAAAATGTCAAAAACGTCATAGTATA
>NW_019522929.1:6200-6899 GCF_002814215.2 Seriola lalandi dorsalis | reverse complement strand
AAGTTATATAAACATACTTAATAACTCCAGAGAGAAAAATGGGGGGAATGTAACAGAGTGCCCAGGGGTTGGGCAAAGCTTAATTCATTCAATTTATTTCACAAACTGAAACAATTTCATTTACATAATGTCTGCACTTTTCCTCTCTCTCTCTCTCTCTCTCTCTCTCGCTATGCTACTTTTTTACTCTGATATTTTCTTGCTCCAGCATTTTCCTCCTGCACTTTCCCTCCCTGTGCTCCACTTTCTCACTGTTTGACTCTGTCACTGTCTCTTTCTCTCAGAAATCAATTTCACAAAATATCTTTTTCTGCGAAAAAAAAGAAGAACAGGTTTTATAGACGCAAGCAGAGTGCTGTTGTCACAGTTTTAACCTGCGGCCCTTTGTGACCCACTTTCAGCTCAGAACAAAGCTCCAATAGGAGGTTGTCTCTCTCTGTCTCTGTCTCCTTAATGCTCTCTCTCACTCTCTAATGTCTTGTCTGACTTTGTCTCATTTGCTGCCTGTCCCTTTCTCTCAGATTGTTGGTACTTCAATCTCTTTAGCTGTTCAGGTAGCAAAAATCGGACTTATTGTGGAGTCTAATGGCTGTTTTTCCTCAAAGAGTTTTTACACCAGATTTAAATCTTCAGTATCTGGATGGTGTTTTCAGAAGTTCTCATCCTTGTATTGAGTACTTGCACATTAGCTTTCTGTCC
>NW_019522929.1:0-690 GCF_002814215.2 Seriola lalandi dorsalis | reverse complement strand
GTATCTACTACCACAATATAAACCATCGCCAGCTCCACTGGTCCAATGCGATGGCGATAATGTGGAAAGGGGAAGGGCGCTAGGGCAAAACATCAGGGAAACATTTACGGGGAAAAAAGGGGCAAGAGACGCCTAATCCTGACAAATCTTCACCTTTCACCGGCACTATTGCATGTTTGCATTGCATCAGAGAAGCAGTAGGCTTTTAAGCGTTAAGCTGGATTTATAGTTTACAGTCGTACTGTACGTACCTAGAGCTTAGGTTTTGACTTATAGTTGAGTGCTGGATTTCACCTACACAAAACTAGAAATGAGCAGGCTGTGTCATGCTTTATATTCCCCACATTAGATCCAGGCATGTACATGATATAGGAAACCACCTGGAAAACTCACATTGCTCGCAGCAATAATACAATATAGAATATATAATAATACGATATAATAATTATATATTTCAAGTGGACAGGGCACGTGATGGAGAGGAGCCCACACCAGCCGCTGCCACTTCAGATCACATGACTCAAAAGCTTCTCTTGAACATTAATGAAATCCCTCAAAATTACATCTGAATCATGTGACAGCAAAACCAAACCCATCTAATGCAGTAGTTTCAGTACATTTAGTTGTCAAAAACTTCCATCAGTCCAACTTTTATTTAAATTTTTCATTAAGTGGAATGGGATTAGTCCT
>NW_019522928.1:0-3871 GCF_002814215.2 Seriola lalandi dorsalis | reverse complement strand
GGTTGTTTACCACAGGAAGTTGCCCAACAGCAGTGGTTAACTGCAACAGCTTCCACCAGACGAGAGCTCACGACTGTGATGTTTCATTTTGTTTCATGAACACGACTGAGGCTAAAAGCAGGGAGGTTATGTAAACTGTAGTTTTCTGTGTACTGGTTAGCGACATGAGACCAAACAGCTTACATCTGACGCCCACTGTCATTGGTTCACTTATGAGACCACCTTAACGTCAACACCCGGCAATGAGTCATGTGACACTGGAGCAGCGTGAAAAGAAGCCAGTCATCTTGACACCATATGTTTCTGTCAGTGGAGCTGTGGAGGGAGCAGAGAGCTTTAATATAATAACACTTACCTCTGAGCGTCTGAGTTACATGGTGTCAAACATCTACAGATGAGCGCTAACGTTAGCTAGTTTCCAACTTTAGCCTTAAGTTACAGTTTAGCTAACGTTAGCTAGTTTCTAACTTTAGCCTTAAGTTACAGTTTAGCTAGCGTTAGCTAGTTTCTAACTTTAGCCTTAAATTACAGTTTAGCTAATGTTAGCTAGTTTCTAACTTTAGCCTTAAGTTACAGTTTAGCCAACGTTAGCTAGTTTCTAACTTTAGCCTTAAGTTACAGTTTAGCTAACGTTAGCTAGTTTCTAACTTTAGCCTTAAATTACAGTTTAGCTAACATTAGCTAGTTTCCAACTTTAGCCTTAAGTTACAGTTTAGCTAACATTAGCTAGTTTCCAACTTTAGCCTTAAGTTACAGTTTAGCTAACGTTAGCTAGTTTCTAACTTTAGCCTTAAGTTACAGTTTAGCCAACGTTAGCTAGTTTCTAACTTTAGCCTTAAGTTACAGTTTAGCTAACGTTAGCTAGTTTCTAACTTTAGCCTTAAATTACAGTTTAGCTAACGTTAGCTAGTTTCTAACTTTAGCCTTAAGTTACAGTTTAGCCAACGTTAGCTAGTTTCTAACTTTAGCCTTAAGTTACAGTTTAGCTAACGTTAGCTAGTTTCTAACTTTAGCCTTAAGTTACAGTTTAGCTAACGTTAGCTAGTTTCTAACTTTAGCCTTAAGTTACAGTTTAGCTAATGTAAGCTAGTTTCTAACTTTACTAATGTGAGCTAGCTGATAGCATACCCTTTCATTTCCAGTGTTAGCTTGTCATTTCTGTACGGACAGCAACACTTCAGTTCACTGAAGCATGCAGCTGATCTGAACTGGGTTTCCTTTTGCCCTGGAGAAAAACTTGACCCTCATTGTATTATTCACACTGTGGGCATCCCCACCCTGACGCGTCACAGTGAATCAAATTCAAATGAATATGTTTGTTTGTTCCATTACCATGGACAGAGAAACGATCCTAAATAACAGTTGTGGCTCTGCAGATGAAACCCAGACACAGCTGCTTCAGATTAGAGAGGAATCTGTTTCTCTGCCAACAGTAAATCTTCTCCTGCAGGCAAACAGTTTATTGTTTTGATGAGGAACACTGAGGTCCAGGAAGTGTAAGGCATCAACAACAAGACCAAATCACATCAGAGGCTCCATTCTGAACTGATCACATTCTCTCCCTCCATCCCGTCCACTCAGGACTGTTCCATCATGCTGCACGGACAGTTTGCATTTTCAGTTTCAGAGGAAACTGTCTTGGACCTGCAGCTTCACTTCTGAACAAAGCTCAGATACACTGGTGAGAGCAAGTGATGCTCTTTGCAAAGAGAGAAGTTTAAATTGAGACTGTGTGAAACACATTTGTTGATTTGCAGTAGAAACTTTAGAACAGAGGTCAGTGAAAGGTGGACCACTGTCGCCATCCCCTCCGGACCTGGTCACAACCAACATTGTTTCTATTTTAAAGCAGTTTTTAAAACTATATTTATATTTTTATTCATATTTATATTTATATTTCAGACAGCTGTAGAGAGACTCACCCAATCCTACTGACTGTCCTGATGACAGAGCAGGAGAGAATCACTCATTTGTCATTATTCTGTAAGACTGAGATTAAAGCTGATGATTTGAAGAAAACTTCATGATTATATGTCAGCTTGTTGAAGAAGGAGAAAAACATGAACCTGAGATTAAGGGGAAGTGAGCGAAAATAAGACAGAACACAGGTCCTGAGCACACAGGTGATAAACTGGTGCCAGATCTGCAAACTATAGTAAATAACAGTCAGTACCCAACGCAAGCTAACCACAAATGTCAGTGAAATTAATTATTAACTTACAACATTGTGTTATCTACTGTAGATACCTGTTTTAAACCTTATTTGCATCCATTTTTATATGTAAATGTAATAAGTTTAACTGCATTATGAGACCTGTTTTGCATGTGACTCCAACCTAAACTACATCAGCTCATACATGGTATTTTTTAGTATTTTTCAGTCCTCGCCTGTAAAAAAGTCACATTACATAACAACCAACAGGATCTACTTTATACAAGAACAGTGAAAAAGCTCCACAGTACTTCTACATCTTGTCAGAAACTGCTCTGTGAAGCTTCAAGGCCTCTAGGACTAATAGTTTAGTTTAGTAAAGCTTTACAGTTCATTTTTTCACTGGCGCCCATAAACCTCTCTAAAAGGAAAACTGGGAGAAATGTGCTTTAACTCTTTAATATGAAATAATAGAAAACACACTGAAGCATTTTGATGCCAAGGAAACAGTTTGGAACCATTAAAACAGAGCTGATCCCTGCTCTCAGCTGTTTCCACATCTCTCAAAGCCTATTGGTCTTCACTCTGAAGTGCCCGCCCCCCTAGTTTGCTCTGATTGGCCAGGGGAGACGTCTCTCTAAGAGCTAGAGTCATTCACAAACATGCCGGGGGAAAAAAAGAGACTAAATACGTCATTACGTTTTACGGTCAACACTCGTTGTCTCCCCCCCGAAGTGGGTCTGCTCTGGTCTTTACAATAGACTGTATATAAAAATGGACTTAAACACCCATTCTATGACCATCATGGTGACTCCACTGGTTGCAAAAAAGAAGTCCGATTGTATTGAAGTCTATGGGAACATGACCGAACTTGTCACTTGATTTATTTACTCAGTAAACGTTTGATGATGTTCATTTTTAAAATTATGGTCCTATTTAAAATAAAATAGACGTTAAAGCAGAGTGGCTTTGGGGCGTGGCTACCGCGTCATTAACACATAGATATGACGTCAGAGCGATGTGTCGGACATTTGGCTTGTAATTGTGTTTTCAGTTCATCAAAGTTAGCGCCAACATGTTGTTTACCTGAAAATGTCTCGTTCAGTTGTTCTCAAAGTCACTCAGAGTCGGCGGTTCAATTTTTCCCGGTAAGTAAATTTTGTTTTAAGCCAATTTCTTTGCTAGCCAAAATTAGCTTCCCTGTTAATATCACAGTTCAGGTGAAGATGCACCTTGCTAACCAAGCTAACCAGCTAGTGCTAGCGTTAGCTAATAAATTAGCGATTGCTATGCTAACGGTACCTGGCCCCGCTGGGCTGATAACCTGTGTCAACCTGGGTTAGCCCGTGGAGGTGTTCAGTCAAAGCCCAATAAAAAGGTGAATTTAATCGACGTGAATTTAATCGACGTTAATCTAACGACGTTTGGTTTGTGTTTCTCCACGTGACCCAGTAATGTTGGTTAATACATTGTTCATCAAGACATCGTGATAGTTCAAGTTAAGATAACGTGACGTTTACAAAATGTGTAGAAAAATATTTGTCATATAGAAGATTGTTTATTTAATACTCAAACCAGTCCTCAACTGAAGCAGACATTCATGCACCTATCCTGACAGCTGATCGATATTTGTGATTAACTGTGATCCACTGCATCTTAACTCAAGTGTTTGTGTTTTATTGTCATTTGAAAGGTTTCCACACTGTGAAAACTGAGTGA
>NW_019522927.1:0-1197 GCF_002814215.2 Seriola lalandi dorsalis | reverse complement strand
TTAACAGATACGTGAAATGGGCTTAAATTCACTTATATTAATTTCTGCTCTACAGAGAGCTAGATGCAAGAAAACTAAACTTCTCCACGTCCAACTGGAAATAGCCTCGCTAGCCACTAACAACTTTTTCCACAGTGCTGGATAACTGACCGGGCTTTTTTCCTCACACTGCCTGACCTGAACATGTGTGGCGTAGCTGACGTTAGCTAGTGTGACGGTATCAAACCAAACTATCTACTGCACAGCCACAGCCTCACATCAAAATGTGGAGCATAGATTCACTCTACATTGATACAAAACGTCGCTGGTTTATAGCTCACACAAACAGTTGATATAACTACTATGTTAGGGATAAGTAATATTACCTGCGTGCTAGTCCCCGGTGTGGTAGTCTGCTTGCAGCCTTCAGTGAAGTGGGCCGGGCGTCACTCGGCTACCTTGAGGAAACCTGGCTCTATAGAAATAAAAGCGTCAGAGTAAATGGTAATTAATATGACGAACACACTCGTTTAAAATGTAAAAATGCAGTGAAAGCAAAGGTGGAAAACAAGGGTGAATTACCTTGACAGAATATGCAGACCCGACTTCTTTCCTTTTCTGTGCTCCGGGTGGCATCAAACATTAAATTTTGAAAATCAGCGGTAACGTTAAGTCCCACAATTCAGCGCGGTTCATGTAATTTGCTGTGTTTTTGCGGAGGATAGTCTTAATACAGTATTTCACGGTGAAATAATGCAATACAATGCTGTGCAATCCTGGTAATAATTGAAACTGCAAATATCACAGCAGTTTACTGTGGTGGCACTGTTTTTATAGTAAATGTCGAAATTACAATCTTATATTGTGAAAATTAAAGTTAAATCCTGTAAAAGTGATAATACAGGAATTTAGTGTGAAATATTACAGTTGAATATTGTGAAATCCTGGTAATTATTTACAGTGTAGCCTAGAGGGTGGGAGAAGGAGAGAAGTAGTACCAAAGGAGAGAGAGGAGTGGCAGAGCATGTAAGACAGATAGGTGAGAAAATGGAGGACATAAAGGAAATTTAAAGTGAAGGAGAAAGGGAATTAAGTGAGGGGACAGAGGGAATTGAAAAGTGTAGAAGAAAAAAAAGTAGTGTGAGGGAGGAATTGAACCATTCTCACTTTGAGCTCCCATAACCGGCAGGCTGTGTGTGTGTGTGTGTGTGTGTGTGT
>NW_019522926.1:6859-8499 GCF_002814215.2 Seriola lalandi dorsalis | reverse complement strand
ACAATGCTCCAATACTACCTGTCCTACAGGTTTGTTTTGCGTCAATTAGTCAGGTGTAACACCGCTTTATATGCTGTACAGCATCAACTGACATCATAAAACCATGAAACTAGACTCCACAATACAGGAGCTTCACACTAGGTAATGATGGAGGATCTGCTTTTAGCCAAATGACACAGAGTTTTCCTGATCCCATGGACCTGTGTTGGTCTAAGGCCCTGGGGCTGATGATCCAGACCTCGAACCCGTCCACACTCCCTAAAATACTGCTCTCTCTTAGCTCATGTTAGCATCCCGGCTAAACTAGCCAGACTAAGTTAAACAACAAATATGGATCCTGATCGTCACTCGGCTGTGAAGCAACGCTGCTGTGACCTGACAACTTACTTCGTCTCATATCTCTCACGGTTTACGTGATCTGGCATGTCCCTAACGGTTTTCCCTTGACATCCAATCGGTTAAAACTATAAAACAACGACCGCTTACTTGTTAACATACCGGCTCGCGCTGGCTCGCGGACCTCAGGGTGCGTTCTATTGAGCGCGAGGAAAACATACCCGAAGATGCGCGCGCGGCGGGTCAGAACTCTTCTTTTACTGTGTGGCGACAGAAAAGAAATGGCACGTTAGCGCCCCCAGCTGGACAAACTGCGTTTACACCACACATTCAAAACACGAGTCATTAAAAAAAAGTAATTGCTTGTGGTGGAAGCCAGGTGTCATCTACGAAACATACTAAAAGTACGTAAGTAAAAATGACCAGTAGTTTTATAATACTATGTTCTATTACTGGTTCATTTTTATTTTTGAAAAAGGCTAACACGCCGGTATACACGTCGCGTGTTAGAATTTTAGGTTTACAATACAGTTTCCCATGTAGAAAAATAAATGCTACGCTTAAACTTGGACCACATGACGACGCTGAAGTTGGCCTTCAATTCGGCAGGCAAGGGGAAAGTTAAGGGAAAGTTAACTGCTGAGTGCCCAGTCCTCGGTTTATTGCACATCTTACTGTTATGAACCTTCTATTTGCATAGCAGGCTCTTATAATAATATTAAGCATTAAAAGCAGTTCTAAAAGGGTGAGTTTTTATTAATTTCTTGAACATAGACAGATTCAGTCAGGTGCAATCACAAATGTGTTTGGGGAAGGAGTCTCATAGGGAGGAGGCAGCTATGTCACCCCATGTCCAACGGTTGGTCCTGGGGAGTGGGGACAACCTGGCTCTAAATGAGTGTCTGCCAGAAGAGGGAGATTACACATGGGTATTAAACAATGCAAAAAATATTGAATACATGAAATACAAAATAGGTCCATGAGGAGGTCAGTAATGTATGTGTGAGTGGTATGAAGTGTGTAAGTTCATGGATGTGGAGCACCAATCATAAACCAAGAATATTGTCAGTTGGCAGGGAAGAGGCCAGGTCCGATTCACTCTGGAGCCCAGTCTACTCAGGTGTAGTTGAATCCCTGACGAGGCATTTCTGATAAGGTATCAGCTCCACTGACTTCCTGGAACAAAAAGAAAAGGTTACACTTGCCCCATAAGACAGGGTTCTTACCCTGGACAAATACTAACAAAGTGCATTTTAGCTACAACTATCAACTAAATAACTTTGAGTAATGTAATGTAAATTACT
>NW_019522926.1:0-2106 GCF_002814215.2 Seriola lalandi dorsalis | reverse complement strand
GTGCCTCAGAACGACCTACTAGGTCTGTGTGTCTATCTCACATATATAACAGCTGACATCTTGCAGTAATTGCCCGTTCAACTAACTTTGTGTGTTTGTATGTTAGCACATCCTGGAGCTCGGGCTTTCATCACTCACGCTGGCTCACACGGTATCTTTGAGGGACTGTGTCATGCTGTTCCCATGGTGATGTTACCAATGAGGGCGGACCAGCATGACAATGCAGAGAGGCTGGCGAATAAGGGAGCAGGAGTCGTGGTGGATATTTTTTCCATCACAACTGAAAGCCTCCTTCAGGGACTGAATGAGGTCCTACATGACATCAGGTGAGGGGTCTGAGCGTCACTTGCATCAGTTTTGGGATCTGCTTTTGATACTATCATATTCTGGTGTTGTGTTCTTAAACTCTCCTGGTCTGTTTGTGTGTGTCCAGGTATAAAGAAGATGTGCAGAAGCTGTCAGCTCTCCATAAAGACCGGCCAGTTGAGCCACTCGACCTATCAGTGTACTGGACAGAGTATGTGATGCGCCACAAAGGGGCTAAACATCTTAAACCTGCTGGCATTGACCTCAACTGGATCCAGTACTTCTGCCTGGATGTAATAGCGCTACTAGCTAGCGTAGTTCTGATTTTTGGCTTTTTGATAATAAAATGCATGAAGCTATGCTTCCACAAACTGAGCAGGAAGAGGAAACGAGACTAGCATGGTGCTACAATTGTATTGTTCTTGTCCATACTGAAAACATCATTCAAACATTCAGTGTTCATTCAGTGTATGTTCCAAAAAGTATGTGAACCCCTCAGCTAATAACATCAATAAAAGCTAATTGAAGTAAGGAGTTATCAAAACTGGAGTCCAGTCAATGAAGCTTTGGGTCTGCTGTTCACATGAAGCATCTGTGAATGTTAAACGTGCCTCACAAAAGAGAGATTTCATAAGACCTACGATCTATAATTGTTGATCTGCATGAAGCATGAAAGGGTTACATAGTAGTATCAAAGAGTTTAAATATTTATCAATCCAGATAAACTATAAACATTTATGAATGGATATAATTTAGTTCTGTGGCTACTCTTCCTAGAAATGGGCATCCATCATAGAGGCATAAAGGAATCATTGGAGTAGATTAACATCTCTGGTCGTGGGTCAAAAAAATAAAAATCACTAAACCATGAAGGTACACCACAGAGGAAGCCTCTGCTCTCCAAAAAAAAACATCACATTATGGACTGATGATGAAACTAAGGTTAAAATGTTTGAGAAGACCACGCAGGACTATCCATGATACACACATGACGTGTTTTGAACTTTTTATGACTTACTATAATGTGACGTTCTTATGCCTTACTATACTATGATCTTTTTTGACATTTTTATGCCTTACTGTACTATGACGTTTTTATGGCTTACAATACTAACACGTTTTTTGACGTTCTTATGCCTTATTATACTATGAGGTTTTTTGACATTTTTATGCCTTACTATACTATGACGATTTTATGCCTTTCTATACTATGACGTTTTTTGACATTTTTATGCTTTACAATACTATCACGTTTTTTGACGTTCTTATGCCTTACTATACTATGATGTTTTTGACGTTTTTATGCCTTACTATACTATGACATTTTTATGGCTTTCTATACTATGACGATTTTTGACATTTTCATGCCTTATACTATGACGTTTTTTGACATTTTTATGCCTTATGATACTATGAAGATTTTTGACGTTTTTATGCTTTACAATACTATCACGTTTATTGACGTTCTTATGCCTTATTATACTATGAGGTTTTTTGACATTTTTATGCCTTACTATACTATGACGATTTTATGGCTTACTATACTATGATGTTTTTTGACGTTTTTATGCCTTACTATACTATGACATTTTTTGATGTTTTTATACCTCACTATACTATGACGCTTTTTGACGTTTTTATGGCTTACTATACTATGACGTTTTTTGACGTTTTTATGCCTTACTATACTATGACATTTTTTTGCCTTTCTATACTATGACGATTTTTGACATTTTCATGCCTTATTATATTATGACGATTTTTGACGTTTTCATCCCTTATACTATGACGTTTTTTGAC
>NW_019522925.1:1495-2440 GCF_002814215.2 Seriola lalandi dorsalis | reverse complement strand
ACTACAGGAAGTACTTTTACTGTGACATTGTAACTACAGGAGGTACTTTTACTTTTACAACTGAAGTATATTTAGCTGATTATAGTTCTGTACTTTTACTTTGAAGTAAACTGTTGAATGCAGGACTTGCACTAGAGTATTATGTCGTTGTACTTCAGTAAATGATCTCAGTTCTTGCCCCCCCCGCCCAGAGAGAACAGACCTCAGAAAGGAGGAATCTGTGTTGCTAATCACACCACACCCATCGATGTGGTGATTCTGGCCAATGACGGCTGCTACGCCATGGTGAGTGTCATCACCGCAGCTGGTCGGTGTGTCTGCTACAGGAAGTGTTTGAATGCAGTGATGTCAGCGCTCTGCGCTCCCTGTCCTCCTCAGGTGGGTCAGATCCACGGTGGTCTGATGGGGGTCATCCAGAGGTCGATGGTCAGGTCCTGTCCTCACGTTTGGTTCGAGAGGTCGGAGATGAAAGACCGCCACGCTGTGACCAGCAGGTGAGACGCAAGTTCAAACCACGTCTGCAGACACAGAGAGAGAGAGAAGTTTAACCCCGCCCACTTTCTCATGTGCACACAGTTGACCAATCACAGTGTAAAGTGGGCGGGCTCTGTGAATTTCTCTTTTAACTATTTCTTTTGAGCACTTGTTTGTGACACACACACACACACACACACACACACACACACATCTATCAATGCTATTTCATTACTGCTTTGTTTGTTAATAAACCTGAGATTCCCCTGGCGACACAGAGGTCAAAGGTCAAGAGGATTGAAACACCAGGAGGATCCAGAATTCATAGCATCTGAACCGAAGATAACAGCCTTAAAAATCAAGTTGAAAGAAGATATTGAGACGCAGCAGAGCGTCACATGACGGGAGCGAGGCCCGGTGGGAACTGAGCGTGGAGCGGTGACACTGACGATCAGCTGACTGTTTAATTAA
>NW_019522925.1:0-701 GCF_002814215.2 Seriola lalandi dorsalis | reverse complement strand
ATGATGATGATGATGATGGTGATGAGGATGATGATGATGGTGATGATGATGATGATGATGATGATGGTGATGAGGATGATGATGGTGATGATGATGGTGATGATGATGGTGATGATGATGATGAGGATGATGATGATGAGGATGATGATGATGATGAGGATGATGATGGTGATGATGATGATGATGATGAGGATGATGATGGTGATGATGATGGTGATGATGATGATGAGGATGGTGATGATGATGATGATGGTGATGATGATGGTGATGATGATGATGAGGATGATGATGATGAGGATGATGAGGATGGTGATGATGATGATGGTGATGATGATGGTGATGATGATGATGATGGTGATGAGGATGATGAGGATGATGATGATGAGGATGGTGATGAAGATGAGGATGATGATGATGATGATGAGGATGATGAGGATGATGATGGTGATGATGATGATGATGAGGATGATGATGATGATGAAGATGGTCAGATAACTTGTGTCTGTGTTTCAAACAGGAACTTGTATCAACAACACGTCGGTCATGATGTTTAAGAAGGGAAGCTTCGAGATCGGAGGGACCATTTACCCCGTCGCAATAAAGGTAGAGATTTCACAATAAAACTTATTGATTATATGAAAGATGTAAAGGTCATATTGAATCCTGCAGTATGAATGTGTTCCATGGTACAAACATACAGA
>NW_019522924.1:5888-7093 GCF_002814215.2 Seriola lalandi dorsalis | reverse complement strand
TGTATTGTCCTCTTTTGGAAAGAAGGATAATAATCCCCCTCCTGTATCTACTGTATGTGGTTTAATGAGCTGTTATCTTGGGCCACAAATGATAATGTAATTTGAAATTCAAGGAAGAAGCACAAGGGCTTTTATCACGTTTGGAGGGCCCTGTTAGAACAGAGCCAGACAGAGGCTTCACATGATGAAGACCGGCACAGTCTCCAGACCCGAACCCTATGGAGCTGGTTTGGGATGAACTGGACAGAAGGTGCAGGTAAAGAAATCTGCAAGTGACACACATTAGAGGGAACTTCTGAAACTGTTGGGACGAACTTAACAAACGGTATTTCATTTCCATTGTCCATCATCATGTGAAGCCTCCATCTGGTTCTGCTCTTCTAATGTTGTGGCTCATTATCTTGCTGTAGGAAGAAGCCTAGACCAAACAGTCTGCACAGTAATGTATAGTAAACCTGCACTGGCGGTAAAAACGCCAGACGGTCAGTATTACTGTGTAAACTTTAATTATCACTATAACCGTGGTTACCTACTGTGGTTAATTAATCTCTATAAAACATTACTGTACAGCATCAACCACCAACAGTCTCCCAGACACAAGGGCGGCAACATCCGATATTGTAACATCATATACTGTATCTGACAAAAAATAAGGTTGAAGTATAACAGCCCTACTTTTAATGTTATTCACTGGACTGGTCGATCAAAACAGGAAAATGGGAAGTTCTAAAACGTATGACTGGTAGTGTAGATGCAGAGGTGTGACACACAGGTGCACTCATGCCACTTTCCAAAGAGGAAATGACAGTTTAGCCCGGTGGTCTTGGTCATTTCCCTGCTACCCACCCCCATATCTCCCTCTGAAGTTGAATGAGGTCAACTTTGGAGGTTATGGAGGCATGTGGAGCATGTTGCTCTGCTCTGGGACTCACACAGTTCTTATATCAGTGATCAAGGCAACTCTCTTTCCTGTCAGATGACAACAGATAGGTGCAGCCCATTCACCAGCTGGTCATGAATCATTGCCTGAATACAATGAGCTACGTATGAATGTGATTACATCAGCTGTGATAAGGAACAATGTCTACACAATGTATTTTACACATTTGATCTCTGTCTATTGCCTGTTGTCATCTATTGCCTTCTCAATGCAACGAGAGAGAGAAAGTGTGTATGTGTGTGTGTGTGTGTGTGTGTGTGTGTGT
>NW_019522924.1:0-960 GCF_002814215.2 Seriola lalandi dorsalis | reverse complement strand
GCACCTGACTTTTAAAGGAAAGTGGAGATGGCAGTGTGATTGGTTTATTGTATTTTTCACCCGAAACACTCCCATGAATACAGACGTGTTTTAAACTGTAAAAATCCTCTGCTATGATTCATATTTAGTTTAACATGGTTTTCACACATAAAAACCGGTCTGAAGCTCATACTCTTACTTCCTGATTGAGAAATCTGGATCAGGCCTTGAGCCCCGCCCACCACCTGCTGGCTCCAGGTGGACAGAAGGAAGAGCAGAGTATCAAGATGGTTAGAGGAGGAAACATCAGAGAGACTCAGTGGCTGAAACAGGGTTAGTAGTTGTGCTAATGCTAACTCTCTCTCTCTGTACTGACAAGGTTTCAGGTTTATTTAGCCCCGCCCCCCGTCCCCACAAGTTGACATGATTGGTTCCTTAGGTTTGTGACGAATGAAACCCTGGCTGTCTGAATCTGCTTTTATGAGACTCATTGGTTCACTGCAGTTCAAGGTGGAAACACTCAGTCATGGTGTTGATGATTATTTCACTCATCATATGTCTTTATTATATAAAAACATCATATGGATGTTAACATGGTTAAACTGGATTTTCATCAGAGTGTCTTTAAGAGACTAGGAGCCTGAACCATGTGTCTGGCGCAGCGACTGTTTTTTCCCCTTTAATCTTACAAAGGACATAGACACGCCCTAAATAAGTCACAATCCTGAAACCAACAGATAAATCCAAAGAAATGTTTGAATTATTTGGATTTTTCATCACCTGTTCAGCTTCTCTCTGTAAATGTGATCTCTCAACATGAAGGTTTAAATGGTGTTTGAAAGGCCTGTCCACACTGCCAAGATCACAGTTCTCATCAGGAAAAAGCTAAAGATTACAAAACAAATGTGACATTTCTCATGTCAGTGTGCCGGTGTGTTTACAGGCGTATGAGGAAACAGATAGAGAAATTAGAAAAAACGA
>NW_019522923.1:2128-2508 GCF_002814215.2 Seriola lalandi dorsalis | reverse complement strand
AAAACTCTGCAGGTCTGAGAGAGTGATGAGGATTATTGTTTCATGTCAAACACAGTGAGAGAAGATGAGCTGAACCCCAGATGTGAAGAGCAGATGTTCATCACATCATCATGTTGTGTCATCATATGCATCCACTGTATTTTTATTACAAATTCAATCTGATTTTATTCTAACAGATGTTATATTTTCTCTCATCACAGACTTGTTGACTGTGGACTCTCAGAGTCTCACTGTGAAGTCGTGGCCTCAGCTCTGAAGTCCAACCCCTCCCATCTGAGAGAACTGGACCTGAACTACAACGACCTGGAGGATTCAGGAGTGAAGCTTCTGTCTGCTGGACTGGAGAGTCCAAACTGTAGACTGGAGACTCTGAGGTCAGT
>NW_019522923.1:0-828 GCF_002814215.2 Seriola lalandi dorsalis | reverse complement strand
AGATCTTATATCTTTATCCCACAACTGAAGCTGATTTATCTTCACACAGAACTTGAATCATTCACTTTGATTTTAATGAATGAACGACATTTTAAATATTTGTTGTTGCATGTTTCCAGTTGTTCTTCTCTTCTGTGTGTGTGTGTGTGTGTGTGTGTGTGTGTGTGTGTATTTCCTGAGTCAGGACCAATCAAGATGTTTGTCCTGGATCTTTAAACTTTGATCCAGTTCAGTCATGAATCAAAGTGTCTGATCAGATATTGATTCTGTATTGACAGACTGCTCTGAGGTCAGCAGCAGCTGATGAATCTGTGTTGACATGAAGAGGTGTATGAATGTTGTGCTGACATGTGGATGATGTGTGTAGAAGGCTGACATGATGATGATCCACAATAACAGAAGGACAAAGTCCCTTTACTCATTTTAGACAAAGATCATTGATTAGGACATATCTGATCCATTATCAGTCATTTGATCTGCTTCTTTTATTCTTTATTCAGTTTGGAGCGCTGCAGGTTGTCAGAGATCAGCTGTTCTTCTCTGGTCTCAGCTCTGAAGTCCAACCCCTCCCACCTGAGAGAACTGGACCTGAACTACAACAACCTGCAGGATTCAGGAGTGAAGGAGCTGTGTGGTTTTCTGGAGAGTCCAGACTGTCGGCTGGAGACTCTGAGGTCAGACTCCATGTTTTATTTCTGTGCTGAGATGAATGTGATGTGAAAGTTGTGTTGACTCTAACCTGCAGACATGAGGCTGATATTATACTGATCCACACTGAGGATCTTCATGGTGAAGTCTGTTTTCTTCTTCTCTGGTTTTAGTCCAGTG
>NW_019522922.1:6755-7241 GCF_002814215.2 Seriola lalandi dorsalis | reverse complement strand
GTTGGAGGGACGGACTTGCCTTCAACGCCCTCATCCACGCCCACCGGTAACACACACACACACACACACACACACACACACACACACACACACACACACACACACTCATGTGTTTTTATTGTGTTTCTTCATTTTTTGAGTCTCAACTTTCAGTGTGAACAGTGATGTTTGTTTGTTTGTTGTTTGTTTGTTTGTTTGTTGTTTGTTGAGAGAATGTTGATGTAAAATCAGTGACAGTGTTTTTAAAAAGTAAGAAAATAAAACTAAACTAACACAGATCCATCTGTCGTCATCTTCCTCCTCTCTTCTTCTTCACTAACGTTCATTTACATATGTATGTGTCAACAAGCTGCATGTGTGTGTGCAGGTTGTACACACCTACACACTGTACAGCAGATCTAATACAGAAATCACACACACACACACACTCTAACTTCCGTGTCTCTCTTCGTCCAAGGCCTGACCTTTTCGACTACCGCCGGTTCC
>NW_019522922.1:2212-2313 GCF_002814215.2 Seriola lalandi dorsalis | reverse complement strand
CATTTAAATATCGTAAAAGAAGCCGACGATGACCTGAAGAAAACGAGGTCGATCAACTCTGATTGGATGAGTCTCCAGTTCACTGTGAGGAGCTATAACTC
>NW_019522922.1:0-886 GCF_002814215.2 Seriola lalandi dorsalis | reverse complement strand
ACACACACACACACACACACACACACGTTTTTATATGAATGAGAGAAGGCTAAATCACAGAAACACCTCCTCCATGTTGGATCAGACTGTGTGAGCTGTAGCCGGGTGTTCCTAATAATCTGCCAACTGAGTGTCGAGCTGGCCCACATTTGGTTCTGTGACGCCGGGTTATGACTCATCACCTCTCGCCTCTGTGAGTCTGTACCTGTTGCTCTGTGGCGGCCAGCTCGTGGAGCAGCGCCTCGTGTTTCCTCAGCTGTGACATCACTCCTCGCAGATCCTTTGCGATGTCGTCGGGGATGCTTTTCTGTCGCTCCTACAGAGGAAAAGAGAAAGATGAGAGAGAGAGACGTGAAGACTGAGACGTTGGACTTCAGCAGAAAGGACAGATACCTTGATGAGCGTCAGCGCGTCAGTCAGATCCTGGTAGAAGCGGTGACATTCCTCGGCTCTCTGCAGCTGATCCTGACGCTCTCTGGCCACTTCCTTTAAATCCTCCCAGCATGCACTGCACACGGACAACGTCAGGATAAACACAAAGAAAGAACAAACAGAAAACGAGCACAGAATAATAATAATAATCATAAATCAGGTGCGTAGCTGAATGTGGGCGTCTGAGCAGCCTGCACAGGTCACAGTGTTTCCACGGCGTGTTGGAAGTTTCAGTTCAGTGCGTTGTACCCGAGTTGCTGCAGCGTCTCTCTGACCGCGGCGCTCTGCGGGTGTTTGCTGCGGATGAGTCGAGCGGCCACGTCGCTGCAGCTCTGCAGTCGCTCCTCTCCGACCTCCAGCTGCTTCAGGAAACCCTCAAACTTCCCACGAAGCAACTGACACGTCCACAACAAACACAGACACTCTTCAGCTTCATTGTTTTTAAAACAGCATC
>NW_019522921.1:0-812 GCF_002814215.2 Seriola lalandi dorsalis | reverse complement strand
ATAGTAAGGCATAAAAAGTGATAAAAGCATCATAGTATAGTAAGGCATAAAAAGTGTTAAAAACATCATTGTATAGTAAGGCATAAAATGTCATAAAAACGTCATAGTATAGTAAGGCATAAAAATTGATAAAAACGTCATAGTATAGTAAGGCATAAAAATTCATAAAAACATCATAGTATAGTAAGGCATAAAAAGTCATAAAAACATCATAGTATAGTGAGGCATAAAAAGTCATAAAAACGTCATAGTATAATAAGGAATAAAAAGTGATAAAAAAAACCATCATAGTATAGTAAGGCATAAAAATTCATAAAAACATCATAGTATAGTGAGGCATAAAAAGTCATAAAAACGTCATAGTATAATAAGGCATAAGAAGTCATAAAAACATCAGACTATAGTAAGGCATAAAAAGTCATAAAAACGTCATAGTATAGTAAGGCATGGAAAGTGATAAAAACATCATAGTATAGTAAGGCGTAAAAAGTGATAAAAACGTCATAGTAGAGTAGGGCATAAAAAGTGATAAAAACATCATAGTATAATAAGGCATGAAAATGACAGTACAGTAAGGCATAAAAAGAGATAAAAACATCAAAGAATAGTAAGGCATAAAAAGTGATAAAAACATCATAGTATAGTAAGACATAAAAAGTGATAAAAACATCATAGTATAGTAAGGCATAAAAAGTGATAAAAACATCAGAGTATAGTAAGGCATAAAAAGTGATAAAAACGTCATAGTATAATAAGGCATAAAAAGTCATAAAAACATCATAGTATAGTAAGGCATGAAAATGACATAGTAT
>NW_019522920.1:0-992 GCF_002814215.2 Seriola lalandi dorsalis | reverse complement strand
TCAAAAAACGTCATAGTGTAGTAAGGAGTAAAAACATCAAAAAATGTCATAGTATAGTAAGGCATAAAAATGTGAAACAAAACTTCATAGTATAGTAAGGAATAAAAACGTCAAAAAATGTCATAGTATAGTAAGGCATAAAAACGTCAAAAAATTTCATAGTATAGTAAGGCGTAAAAACATCTAAAAACGTCATAGTATAGTAAGGCATAAAAATGTGAAACAAAACGTCATAGTATAGTAAGGAATAAAAACGTCAAAAAACGTCATCGTATAGTAAGGAATAAAAACGTCAAAAAATGTCATAGTATATTAAGGCATTAAAAAGTCAAAAAAGGTCATAGTATAGTAAGGAATAAAAACGTCAAAAAATGTCATAGTATAGTAAGGCATAAAAACGTCTAAAAATGCCATAGTAAAGTAAGGAATAAAAATGTCAAAAAATGTCATAGTATAGTAAGGCATAAAAATGTGAAACAAAACGTCATAGTATAGTAAGGCATAAAAACGTCAAAAAACGTCATAGTGTAGTAAGGAGTAAAAACATCAAAAAATGTCATAGTATAGTAAGGCATAAAAATGTGAGAAAATGTCATAGTATAGTAAGGAATAAAAACGTCAATAAAACATCACAGTATAGTAAGGCATAAACCTCATACTATAGTAAGGCATAAAAATGTCAAACAATGTCATAGTATAGTAAGGAATAAAAACGTCAATAAAACATCACAGTATAGTAAGGCATAAACCTCATACTTTAGTAAGGCATAAAAACGTCAAAAAATTTCATAGTATAGTAAGGCGTAAAAACATCTAAAAACGTCATAGTATAGTAAGGCATAAAAATGTGAAACAAAACGTCATAGTATAGTAAGGAATAAAAACGTCAAAAAACGTCATAGTATTGTAAGGCATTAAAACATCAAAAAATATCATAGTATAGTAAGGCATTAAAACGTCAAAAAATGTCATAGTATAGTAAGGCATTAAAA
>NW_019522919.1:0-2500 GCF_002814215.2 Seriola lalandi dorsalis | reverse complement strand
GGTGCTACTCAGGTAGATGTTACTGCTCCACAGACGTGGAGTCAGAACGAAGCTCCACCATGTACGTCTGCTCCCAGCGGCATCAGCTACACGCACCGACATGTTGAATCTATACCATGAATAAATGATGATGCTTCTCTTTACAGCTGCAGCTGAGTCACATGACTGAAGCCAGTTCAACTTTTAGGGGAAAAATCAACCCTGATGTTTGTGTTAAAGACACGAGGAGAAACATTTATGAGGTGACAGCAACCAAGTACATTTACCTGAGTACTGTACTGTCTATGGAGTATCTGTACTCTGTACTTTGACTACATTTCTATGAAGTACTCTTACTTTGAAGCAGAGCTTTTAGTCAAGGGAATGTATATTATTTTATTTTGAAAGATGTGACGGACCATCCACGGTGTTGATCACAGGAGAAAAACCTGTCACACTGTCAGCCATGTTTGAACCCGTCCTAACGATGGAGACGTTTGATGAAGATGAGGCAGGAGCTTCTTCACAGACCCTGGTCTGATCTGAGGTCTGTGTCTGAAGGTTTATAAATAAAGATTCATTTAGTTTGAAGGTTTCCTGAGTTTACCGCGACCACACGACAAACCAGGTACTCCACTTTAACTGCACTAAGTTTTTGACTGAACACCCTCCTGTGGTATTGGAGGAATATTTAAATGGAGTCTGTCCAACTCTGACCAGCTGATATTTACCGTTTCTGTGTCTCGTCTCTTTTTCCCTTCAGATTCCGACATTTTGAAAATCTCCACACGGTGGTTTCACTTCTCACTGTCGTGTAAAAGCAGATAAATAAATTATTCACCTGGCGTTTAATGATCGAGTTCGACCGTATATTTCCACGTGTTTGAGTCCGACAATAAGTCTTTTACTTTCACATATGAAATGTCTCAGACCACATCAACACGTCACTCCCCCGGCATCTGTACCGAGCCCGACAGGATCCGACCACGCCGCCCGACGCGGCGCCACATCGGCGTCACGGAGGAAACGTGTTTCTGTGTTTGAGCTCGGACACGCGAGGGAATCTGCGACACTGCGTCTGCAGACATTAGTCACACGTTGCTCTGCGGCGTGGAAACATCTGACATTAAACACATGATGTGGAGAGAGAGAGAGATCTTTACTGATGCAGGGTTCATCCTCTCGTCGTCACCGTCACTCATTCATTCATTCCTGCTTCTACTGTCGAGACACTGGAGCTGAAAACAACCCAGCGTCTCCGTCCATCACTTCCTCATCAGGTCGGCAGGACGCCTCTCTGGTCGCCGCCACGCTGAATCTCTTTAAGGTTCTGGACCGAGCGGTGTCACTCGCTCACCATGAGTACGATGGTCCAGAAGGGAGAACTACACTAATGTGGTGAATGATGATGAGGAATGTGAGGAGGAAGGTTTGTTTGTCTGCTGGTTGGATGGATGAAAACATGCTGCGGTTTAGTAAAAAGAAGAAGAAGAAGAAGCGGTACCTCCTGTTTGGTTCGTCGTTTGCTCCTCCTGAAGATGTGACACTTTAGAAAAGAAACAACTTGGTTAATTAACATTAATAATTCACTGTCGGAGTGTTTTACATTAATTACTCGCTTTCAGGACATTTTACAGCAGAAGAAGTGAAACCATCGATGTTCTTAAACGGCGACTTATCGTCACAATTATCTCGTTATCTCCATCTTTTTAATGCACAGTTCAATCAAACGCATCGTGTTTATCAGTGATCTGAGGCTGCGTCCACACCGATACGCTTTCATCACTATCACACTTGAAAACACACACGACCATTCACCTACACTGGGCATGTGCGAGCCGGTGTAAACAGGAAGTAGATCGTCTATTCTGCAGTTTATTAGTTCCACAAAATACTACAAATGAGGAACAGCAGTGGGTGTGATGTCATCGTTTCCAAAGGCCTCAGTTTCTGTCCGTCCAGACTACAACACAAGCCCAGAGTTTTCAGAATAAAACACAAGCCCAGAGTTTTCAGAATAAAACACAAGCCCAGAGTTTTCAGAATTTAACAAAACCCCAGAGTTTTCAAAATAAAACAGGTCCAGCAGCGTTTCCAAAAGTCTCAGTTTCTGTCCGACCAGACTACGACCCAACCCCAGAGTTTTCAGAATAAAACACAAGCCCAGAATTTTCAAAATAAAACACAACCCCAGAGTTTTCAAAATAAAACACAACCCCAGAATTTTCAAAATAAAACACAACCCCAGAGTTTTCCAAAATAAAACACAACCCCAAAGTTTTCCAAAATAAAACACAAGCCCAGAGTTTTCAGAATAAAACAGGTGGAGTAGCGTTTCCAAAAGTCTCACCAGAAGTAAACGTATCCAAAGAGATGAGTTTTAAAACTAAAACAAACTAGTGTGCACCTGGCCTCCACTCTTAATGCTATGCTACGCTAACTGCCTACTGGCTTGAACAGATAAATATCACAGTGCTGTTAGTCTTCTCATGTAAAAACAGACAAGAAAGAGAATAATCCC
>NW_019522918.1:0-1152 GCF_002814215.2 Seriola lalandi dorsalis | reverse complement strand
GTCTGTCTGTCTGTCTGTCGTTTTTCTGTCTGTCGTCTGTCTGTCTGTCGTCTTTCTGTCGTCTGTCTGTCTGTCGTCTTTCTGTCTGTCTGTCGTCTGTCTGTCTGTCTGTCGTCTTTCTGTCGTCTGTCTGTCTGTCTGTCGTTTTTCTGTCATCTGTCTGTCTGTCGTCTGTCTGTCGTCTGTCTGTCTGTCTGTCGTCTTTCTGTCGTCTGTCTGTTGTCCGTCTGTCTGTCTGTCTGTCGTCTGTCTGTCTGTCTGTCGTCTGTCTGTCTGTCTGTCGTCTGTCTGTCGTCTGTCCGTCGTTTTTTTGTCATCTGTCTGTCTGTCGTCTGTCTGTCTGTCTGTTGTCCGTCTGTCGTCTGTCTGTTGTCTGTCATCTGTCTGTCTGTCGTCTATCTGTCGTTTTTTTGTCATCTGTCTGTCTGTCGTCTGTCTGTCTGTCTGTTGTCCGTCTGTCGTCTGTCTGTTGTCTGTCATCTGTCTGTCTGTCGTCTTTCTGTCGTCTGTCTGTCGTCTGTCTGTCTGTCGTCTGTCTGTCTGTCGTCTTTCTGTCGTCTGTCTGTCGTCTGTCCGTCGTTTTTTTGTCATCTGTCTGTCTGTCGTCTGTCTGTCGTCTGTCTGTTGTCTGTCTGTCGTCTGTCTGTCGTCTGTCTGTCGTCTGTCTGTCTGTCGTCTGTCTGTCGTCTGTCTGTCTGTCTGTCTGTCGTCTGTCTGTCGTCTGTCTGTCGTCTGTCTCATGAAGCAGAAAGTCTATATCTTTTCTCTGGTGTGCTCAGTGAGGTGTGGTTTTCTACCGTCATTTAAAAGCCACACACTTCCTGCTGTGTGTTTGTTGTCAGACTGTTGGGATGTGTTTGACGATAACCGTGATATTTAAAAAAAAAAAAAAATACGGATAATGATTCCTCTCACGATGGCAGATGTTTGTGGATCGTTTGTCAGTTCCTCTTGTTTCCTTTTCTTTGTTGTTATGGTAACAGACTCTCTCTCCACCTCTCTGCACTTCCTATCTGTAGTAGTGAGCCTCCAGCCTGTATCTATATAACTAATGTGGACATGTAGAGCTACAGTGCACAGGGGAAAAAAAGAGATAAATAAATAAAAACAAGGCTGTTTTATTTTGATATTGTCCTTGTGGAGCAGGAGACA
>NW_019522917.1:1792-2127 GCF_002814215.2 Seriola lalandi dorsalis | reverse complement strand
CACCTGCTCGACCTTCGACCTCCCTGCTGTCACTGTGAGCGACTGTGGAGACAGGACACAGGTCAGACATCACAGCGTGTATATGATGGATCTGAATCAGCTCACCTGTCAACAGTTTACCTGTGAGGAGAACGAGCAGCAGCATCACAGTCATGGTCAACAGTCAGCCAGCACTCACACACTGCACAAAGAACCAGCTGAGTGTCAGATCCTCTCTGCTTCTTTCAAGTCGGCTCATGACTTCCTGCCAACAGCGTGAGGTCAGCTGCTTCCTGTGTCTGAGGTCACTGCAACAGGAACATCAACCCTGACACACACACACACACACACACACA
>NW_019522917.1:0-813 GCF_002814215.2 Seriola lalandi dorsalis | reverse complement strand
ACAACACAACACAACGGCTCTTTTCAGAGCCACACACTCACCACACTGAAGAGCAGCTCCTCTCCTCCTCATCTCATTATAACAACTCATGTCCCTCATCTGTCCCTTTGTCTCCTCACACTTTACATTCAGGACATTTACCTGCTTCACCTGTGTTTAGAAACCGGGACAAAACACACGTGACTCATGAATCAGCCTCCTCACTACAGACCGCTGCTCTCACCTTCATCAGTAAATATTGATGATGATATAATAACAACATACGATATATATTTATATATTATGACCAGCAGGTGTCGCTCTGATCACAGTATTATTATTATTGGTTCAGAGCTTCATGTTAAACACACCTGACATTACTGTCTTTACACTGAGCAGACAGACAGAGAGACAGACAGACAGACAGACACTGAGCAGACAGACAGACAGACAGACAGACAGACTGAGCAGACAGACAGACTGAGCAGACAGACAGACTGAGCAGACAGACAGACTGAGCAGACAGACAGACACACTGAGCAGACAGACAGACACAATGAGCAGACAGACAGACAGACACACTGAGCAGACAGACAGACAGACAGACAGACAGACAGACAGACAGACAGACAGACAGACAGACAGACAGACAGACAGACAGACAGAGTATTGTCTCTCAGACTGTGTTTGTGGCTCTTAAAAGAGCCGTTGTGTGGGGGAGCTGGTCCCGGGTCGGGCTCAGACTCTAAGCCCTCTCCCCGCGGATGCGGCGGGCCAGCTGGATGTCTTTGGGCATGATGGTGACCCTCTTGGCGTGGATGGCGCACAGGTTGG
>NW_019522916.1:7039-7589 GCF_002814215.2 Seriola lalandi dorsalis | reverse complement strand
CTCCGTGTGAAAATAAAGATCAGCGACACAGTGTGACGTAATATTATTGCTAATAATTAGCGCTGATCAATATTAAAACACCAGGTGACGTCATTAAACGACAGCATCCTTCAGGTTAATATCAGTCGTATAACAGCTGATCAGTTCGCGGGTTCAGGGCGTCGTCTACATCCTGTCCTGACTGAGAGTCAAAACACCTGAGTGGCCGCGAGCTGAAGCTTTTTGTGAATAAACTAAAGTTCAGCAACAACAACGAGATAAAAACCAGAGACAGTTTTTCTGTTGTTTAGTTCCGTGTTGCACATTAATATTCATATACATATTCTGATCCAGACAAAGCTCTGTATCAATATTAACATGAACTTCCTGTTTATTCAGATCAATGTCAACATGTTTTTCTCTCTGTGTCTTTGTGACTTTTAAATTCTCATTATAAATGAATTAGTTTTGTTCACTAGTTTTCATGAACTCAGTCACAGCAGCTGGTGCTCAGGTGTCACAGCTGCCTCAGGCAGGTGGAGGTGTGTCCTGTGAACTTGGCTCATTGTAG
>NW_019522916.1:5268-6059 GCF_002814215.2 Seriola lalandi dorsalis | reverse complement strand
CCAGAACATCTGGAGTTTGGTAACGCCTCCATAGTTATCAGAAATACAAAGGTGGCTGACAGTGGAAACTACACCTGTGATTTTCCATTTCATCAGCCAATCAGACGATCCCACATTGTGCTTGTTGTTGGTGAGTGCTTCCAGGAAACAGTTCAACAGACGGCTGCTTATAACAGACGTGACTGGTTCAAGTGTCCTCGATGGGCTCAGGTCAAGTTCTCATCCAGAGGTCAGAAACACATCTGGCACAGACGAGGCTGCAGGTTAGCTTCAGCTAGACGCCACATTGTTACTGCTGCGTTCATGACGTGTTGTTTAAATCATAATCACAAGAAGCCGAGTGTGAAAAACCTTCACATCAGCCTGTGAGACAGAGTCAGTGAAGCCAGATAACTCAGAGACATCCTGCATCCTGCATGGCTCAGGACCAGCAGAGAGCTGAGGAGGTCCTGCCAGATGTGTTTCTGACTCTCTGACTGTGACCCGTCCAGGACCGACACACACCAGTCTCACCTGTAAATGTGCTGCCAGCTTGAGATAGTTTGTTAAATCACAATCGCTCTAACATCATTGTGTTTTCTTTTGTCTTTTAGATCCTATCTTAAAAGACAGAACAGCGGAAAATATCCCAGGTGAGTCCTGATTCTGATGACGTCATTGTTTTGTTTTAACTTCTTCTATTTTACATGACAGCATTTGTACATCACTTATTGGGTAAAGACATCCACCTTTCACCACCTTTCATCTTCATGTTGCTCACATGAATCTCAGTGAATATTCTGAATTTAAAT
>NW_019522916.1:771-1644 GCF_002814215.2 Seriola lalandi dorsalis | reverse complement strand
ACAAGCAGAGAAGGTCGAACTAAAGATCTTGGTCTGACACAGACTTGTGACCATTTAAAGGAGAAACCAACAGAAAGTGTCTCAGTCAGGTTTTGGTCACCACATTCAGCCAGATCATCTTCACTGCTCCTTGTCATTGATTGTCCAAGTGTCTGAACTCCACTGGAGGATGAACACATTCTCCATAAAGATATTCCCTCATCAGGTGTTTTGATGATGGTGGTGGAGAGCGCTGTCTGACACCTGGCTCTAAGATCTACCATAGGTTTTCAACTGGGTGGAGATCTGGTGACAGTGAAGGTCACAGTTTCTGATCCACATCATTTTCAGTCTCATCAGACCTTCAGTGCCCCCTGGTGGTCTGTGGATGGAGACGCTGTCGTCCTGTTTCTCTGTCGTTTCTCTGGTTCTTCCTTTAATTTGTCTCCATCTGTGTCTGACCCTGAAAATGTTCTTCATACGTTCATGTTGATGTTCACAGGTGCAGCTCCAGAGCCGTCCGTCACAATACTTGAACAAACAAAGGACCAGGCACTGCTGAAATGTGTCGTTCGAGGTGCTTCACCCAAACCTGATGTCCAGTGGCAGGACAGTGATGGAAAGACTCTTCCTGCTGAAGAACCACAGGTCTCTGAAAGACGAGGCAGCTACGACATTATCCTCCAAACTACTGTGACCAAGACTGACACCTATCGCTGTGTAGCCACACAGGAGGAAATCAGACATCAGGTTCATGGTCAGACCCATGTTTATATCAGTGGTGAGTTTCTTCCTGTTTCTGTTTTTACAATTAAATCATTTAAATAGTTATTAGTTTTCAAATCCTCCTCGTCTGTCTGAACCTGAAACCAGGAGTTAACAGATGTTCACCAC
>NW_019522916.1:0-751 GCF_002814215.2 Seriola lalandi dorsalis | reverse complement strand
AGCCTGGGCTCAGGGTGTAGAAAACCTGGGCTGGAGACAGATTGTCACACACAGTTTCAGATCTCAGACACAGCAGGAGTGAAGCAGAAGTCAGATGTAAACAGCCTAAAGTGGAGGTGGCAGGACAGTGATTCAAACACCTTCCTACTGATGAACAACACGTCTCAGACAGAGGAGGAAGCTGCAGCATCACCCTCCTCACTACTGAGACCAGAACCAGAACCCAGCTCTCAGCCGTGCAGCCGAGCAGGAGGAAAGAGGCCGTGAGATCCGTGCTGACATCACTGTGCCTGGTGACATTCATCCCAGTGCTGTTTTCATCTGCTCATCACTGTAGATCATAGGAGCATGAACACAGTTAGTTGTTCTCTTTGTGAAGCTGTGACGTCCAGTCTGATGGACATGATGTGAAGTTACAATCTGAGTCTCACATTGACTTTCTGTGTTTTCTGTTCCAGGGTTCCCCACTGGACATGTTGTCGGTGTTGCTGTCGGTGCAGTTGTTGGGACTCTTGTAGTTGGTGTTCTTCTTCTAGCTGTGCTTAGAGCCAAGGGCTTCATTAAATGTAGTAAAGGTAAGTTTAAATAAGTTATTGTCTCAACATTTTCATAATGAAGAAAGAACAAAACAACAAAGTGTTTTCATGTATCTGATGTTCAGAGTCTGACAGTTGTGTTCATCTTCTCAGACGAGCAGCGTTCTGTTGTTATTTACTCTCAGGGTGAGATCAGCTCACCTGGATTTTCCTGA
>NW_019522915.1:1866-2605 GCF_002814215.2 Seriola lalandi dorsalis | reverse complement strand
ATATTAAACTGTGATTAAGTGATGGATCATCTCTAGCACTGTCACCGCCTCCACAGGTGAAAGTATTTACCAACTGACATCAGCGTGTTTTTTGATCCTTCATTGCTAAGTAGACCTGTTAACTCTGCCTTATAACTCAGGTATGGCAGCAACTCGAAGGTAAATCAGCACTGTGTATTTGCCTTTACTTGTGTGTGCATGTTGATGTGTGGTTCTTTGCGTTTATAATTGTGAGGACAAATTTGGTAAAAAACTGTTATAGTGAGGTCATTTTGATGGGTCCT
The DNA here is from genome assembly GCF_002814215.2 of Seriola lalandi dorsalis. NCBI lineage: Eukaryota > Metazoa > Chordata > Actinopteri > Carangiformes > Carangidae > Seriola > Seriola lalandi. The sequence continues at coordinate 2,321 of NW_019522915.1, read as the reverse complement.
GTCAACTCTAAAGGGCTGTTGCACGGTCAAGATTTGGCAGTACCTAACAACACCCACATATACATTGACAGACACAAAAATACTATCACCACCTTATGGATATTAACTGTAAGTGTCTCAACTTGGCAACAGCTATTTGGAGACTCTATGTTAGACGGCTCTACTGCCACGAAGACCAATACACACAGGCACATTCAATATGTCTTCAGGAATTTGCTAGTTATTGAACTACAACCTGTCTAACGCCTCAGGTCTTTTATTCTGAAGATCAAAGACCAGAAATCGTATCATTCGCTTATTCTCAATTTCTTTCTGACACTTTCTTAGTATTAATGTGATGTTGATTGTTAATAATAATCAGCTCCACGTGTTTATATTCAGTAAGTTTCCACATTACAAAGCCTCCTTCACTTTTGTTAATTCTGTTTTTAAAAAACCTGTTTGATGTTGTCTAA
>NW_019522915.1:0-700 GCF_002814215.2 Seriola lalandi dorsalis | reverse complement strand
TGAAGAAGACGCTAGTCAGGTAGCATCATAAGCCTTTTACTGACTCGTAAATGATGATGGTTAGGTAAAAAATAGTATTTTAATGTTCACACTTGTAATCAGATGTGATGTGAGTGTAAATTATATAACGCTGTTAGCGTTACGTTACTCACACTTTTAATGTAATCTTATTAGACAAGTAACAATGACAACATTTAGGAGTTTAGAAACTCCTAAATGTTGTCATGGTACGCTTTTTGACTTGCTTGTCTTGATTCCACTTTCTTTTTTAAGTCTGGGTGTATGAGATCCCATATACACCTCAACTTCCTACCCATCATTGTCTCAAGAGGTGCCAGTCCAGTTGTTGACTGTGGAGTGATGCTATAGCTAAACAAAGAGCTGTTTACCTTTATTTCCACTGTATCACTGCTGCTTTTTTTCATTATCTCTTTGAAAGTTTGTACAGCTCTTTCAGCCAAGGATGGATGAGGGGTGGTACGGTGCTGATGTGACATGTGTGATTCCATTTCGTGTCATGAACTCTTTGATTTTTTCACTGACAAAATACTGTGCATTGTCAGACATAATCATCTCCGGGATACCATGTGTACTGGAACTATTTCTTAGACAGTTTATTGTGGCTGCTAATGTAGCTGAGGTCACCGGGAATACTTTGCATGTGCATCCACAATCACTAAGAACATTTTACCCATAAAAG
>NW_019522914.1:2100-2716 GCF_002814215.2 Seriola lalandi dorsalis | reverse complement strand
CAGTGATGGTCCTCATCCCCTTCCACACCTCTCTGGTGTTGTTGTGCTGCAGCTTCCTCTCTACTTTCTTTTTATAGTCCTCCTTCGCCTGCTTTAATCTCCTCTTCAGCTCATGTTGCACACACCTGAGCTTCTCCCTGTCTCCATCCCTGAAGGCCTCCTCTTTCTGCTTGAGGAGGGTCTTGATGTTACTGGTGATCCAGGGTTTATTGTTTGGAAAGCAGTGTCCAGTCCTTACTGGTATTACAGTGTCCATACAGAAGTTAATGTAGTCTGTGGTACATTCAACCATTCTATCAAGGTCAGGGTCCTTGCTGTTATCATTTTCCTGTGACTCCAACAGGACATAACAATCTGTGCACTCAAAACAGTCTCTTAGAGACTCACTGGCCTCCGGGGTCCAGGTCCTGAATGAGCGGGTGGTTGCAGCCTGCCTCAGTACACAGGGCTTGTAGGAAGGCTTAAGAAAAAACAGATTATGATCTGATCTGCCAAGTGGTGGTAGAGGTGAAGCAGTGTAGGCCTCCTTGACATTTGCATACCACAGATCCAGTGTCTTATTTTCCCTTGTGGGACAGTCAACACACTGAGTGAAGCCAGTCAGGTGAGAGGTGAG
>NW_019522914.1:0-979 GCF_002814215.2 Seriola lalandi dorsalis | reverse complement strand
ATCCACTTTATTGACAGCGATACTCTAATTTCTCAATTTGAGCTCTGGTTTTTATTAACATTACTTGTCAGCGTGTTGAATGGAATCAATGAAAGTTGGCGATGCTATTGAGAAGCAATGACATTCATTATGTGAAAGAAAGCTGTCTATCTAGCTTCATGTAATAAAGTGTAATGCAATATTTTGCAACACGTTACAGTTATAAAACAATGGAGCAAAAATGTTTAATCAATCAACTTAAGTGTCTCTCACAAAAAAAAAAAACCAGCAGGGTTCGTAGATATAAAACCCTTCCAGTTGGTCCATAATGTACACTGTCTACCCATGACTGCCCGAATCAAATTCAACTTGCTAATGCTGCCTTCAGAGTGACTCCTGGGTCTGCTCCATCTACTTGAACGAAATTTCACTCAGCCTTACGCTCCTTCTCAGCCACTGTGTTCCTCCAAGGAACGTCATCTGTCATCACCATCCCTGCACACAAGACAGTCTCAGTCCAGACTGTTCTGGTCTGTGGTTCCCTGATGGTGGAACAAGCTCAGAACAAGCTCTGGCTTCAAGAACCTGTTGAAGACTCCTTTCTTCAGAGACCAGCTGCTCTCCTTACACCTCTAACAACCTAACATGTCTAGCTAGCTCTCACTGTGCAGATCTTCAACTGATCCCCTTGCACTTTTGGCTAGATTTAGTACTTTGTACTTACTTCAAGGTCTCCATCATTGATCATTGATCCATACATTAATATTCTCTTGGATGTCGTTAAGCCACCCTAGCATATGTGTTGAGCTTATTTGTTAGCAGCTGTATGTGCCCCGTCTCCCTGATATTTTACATTCATTTTCAAATCAAAATCACCTTCCCTCATATTTAACCAGGTCTTCATTGACTTTATTGTCAAACTTTGGTCGTGCATTGATTACCTCTGCTGCACACACACTCATACAGTGGCTTCAACATTGACCCTGCTGTTACTGGACTC
>NW_019522913.1:0-652 GCF_002814215.2 Seriola lalandi dorsalis | reverse complement strand
ACACAGGGAGAGTCTGGTTCACTGAAGCTACGTAGAGAAAGTTGTTCATACATGTGATATGAAATTATAACTAAATATAGCACAAAAAGTCACATACTGTTTATTTAAAATGGTCAAAACATAACCCAAAACACTGAAATACTAAAACTGTGTCCATGGCAACGAGCCGGACTGTCAGCTTTGGTGTGGACACAGTAACCGCTCATGGCCGAGCTGAGGTTCAGGACGTTTATCCATGATGACGATGTCTCTGTGTGAGCACTGAGCTACACTCTTTCATCTCAAACTTCAACTTGCAGTATTTGTGTCAACATTGAATCTTTAAGTGTAAAGTAATGTTAAAACCTCTAAACACAATATTTACTGATTCAGATTCAATTTTCTTACATTTCTCATAAAATATAATGTGTTTAAAATTAAAATTAAAGTGTTAAGTCTCTGTATGTCGTCTTTCAACTAAAGTGGGGTTGGAAACTTAATTACAAATAACATACGCAGCACTATTGACTTTATAACACTTTTTTAAAATATATTCAGATAAATTTACAATATCAACCAATTATTCACAAATAGTTCTTCAGAGCCGCGGGATGATCTGAAGAACTAAAACTGGCATTTCTTTATTTATTAATTATTATTATCATCCCCATAT
>NW_019522912.1:6543-7299 GCF_002814215.2 Seriola lalandi dorsalis | reverse complement strand
AGGTCTGGTCTCTACAGGTCTGGTCTCTACAGGTCTGGACTTTACAGATCTGGTCTCTACTGGTTCTGGTCTCTGCAGGTCTGGTCTCTGCAGGTCTGGTCTTTACTGGTCTGGTCTCTGTAGGTCTGGTCTCTACTGGTCTGGTCTCTACTGGTCTGGTCTCTGTAGGTCTGGTCTCTACAGGTCTGGTCTCTACTGGTCTGGTCTCTGTAGGTATGGTCTCTACTGGTCTGGTCTCTGCAGGTCTGGTCTCTACTGGTCTGGTCTCTGTAGGTCTGGACTCTGCAGGTCTGGTCTCTACAGGTCTGGTCTCTACTGGTCTGGTCTCTGTAGGTATGGTCTCTACTGGTCTGGTCTCTACAGGTCTGGTCTCTACTGGTCTGGTCTCTGTAGGTATGGTCTCTACAGGTCTGGTCTCTTTAGGCCTGGTCTCTACTGGTCTGGTCTCTACTGGTCTGGTCTCTGTAGGTCTGGACTCTGCAGGTCTTGGACTCACCACCACGTGGAAGGGGCTGTTGGGAATGTGTTCCCCTCCGAACCGGATGGTGATGACGTATTTCCCGGGCTCGGGCGCTGTGTAGTAAATATCGAAGGTCCCGTCGGCGTTCTCCACCACGTCCACGTCCAGCTCCGCTCCGTCAGGGGTCGACACCTTACAGGTCACTTTACCTTTCCCAGCAGCCTTTGCGTCCACGGTGATGACCGTCTCCTCGCCAATCTGGATGGTCGGGCCGATACCTGATCCTACGAGACGAA
>NW_019522912.1:0-917 GCF_002814215.2 Seriola lalandi dorsalis | reverse complement strand
GAGGAGGAGGGGCCAAATATCACTATTTTCATCCCTCCATATTTATACTGTTTCAGTTAAACAGCAACATGTTCATCTTTCATCCAGTTGGTTGAGAAGGAAGGAAACACAGTGAGAAAGTGAAGCTGAGTGAACTCCTCGTGTTCTGCTGAGAGTTTATTAACTGTGATAATCGAGTGTGAGACGTCCAGGAGACCAGTAAACTAACCACTGACTCCAGACCAGATCAGACTGGATCAAGTCCCATCATCATTAAACAGAGTCTGGAGACTGGAGCTCAGTGACGTGGCTCTAAACCACACTGAGGCTCTGAGACTGGATCCACATCAGACAAATAATATTTAGAGAAAAACGATCCGATTATTAGAATTAATATAGAACTCGTTTTATAGTTTTATTATAAGTTATTAATAGCTAGTATTGATATAAGTTGTTTGATTTGAGCTTCACTCCTCTGGCTCCCGTCTCTTCTAGAAGAGATATAAAGTTTTTCGTTTAAAGCTCATCACTGCAGAAACTCTGTGGTTTTATAATCCTCCACCAGCTCTCAGATCTTCTCCTCTAGGATTTTAAATACACTCAAAGAAACAGGCAGCGCAGCGTTTTAACTATGATCCAGAACTCTGCGAAGAGACTGAACATTTTAAACCACAGCTGAAACTTTTTTATTTAACTTGGCTTTTAATGAATTCCTCATATTTCAACTATTCTAACTGTTTTCTGTTTTTATTTGTATTGATCTATTTTATCATCTTCTGTCTTTCTCCCCTTTGACTTTTTATTTTAAAGCACTGAGCTTCACGTTATTATTATTATTATAATTATTATTAATGTCATTATAGCTTCAGATCTGATGAACAGATGTAGAATCAGACAAAGCTCAGACTGAACCTCTGTAGACCCTCACCTCTGGGTTC
>NW_019522911.1:5878-6964 GCF_002814215.2 Seriola lalandi dorsalis | reverse complement strand
AATGATATTCAATAAACAATGGTGGAAGTGATAATAGCGCAGTCAAAAAAATAAATAAACATTTGGAGAAAGATAAATTAAAACAAAATAAATCTTGGAAAGTAAATAAAAAACAAGGTAAGGAGACGCAATAAAGCAAAGGTCAAGAAATAAACTTTAGTGGCTTTTCTATTCATGTTTCCAAAAGAGGGAGTTCTGCAAGAATGAATATAATATTTACATGAAATAATAACAAGGTTTGACAAGTGTCATTATCCAAGTTGTCCGACATCATTACAGGTGAATGTCCTCTGGGTGTGAAACCAGTCAGCTCGATGTTGTGGTCACTTCCTTTCATTCACTTGATGATGTCATCAGCAGGTGAGGCTCGTGGACCCTCCCGGCTGCAGCGGAGTGGCCGTAACCCTGGAACAGGATCTGCTTGTTTTGTCCCGGCGGGCAGTTCCGGGAGAAACGCCCGGCGGGGTTAGTGTCGGCGGGGCAGGTGTGTGCGCAGGTGAGAGTCACACTTTTTACTTCGAGTCTTTCCTCTCGGGTTCAGGCTGAATTCAGACACACAGGGGTCTGTCATCAGAGGACACACCTGCACAGGTGTCTGCGCTTTTTAAGGTAGGAAGTGTTTCACTTTACTGTTGTTTTCAGATGTAGTTTTGACGCTGGTTTTATGAGTTTATGTTGCTACTAGATTCATTAATCAATTAGTCACATGACAGAGAATTAACCAGCAGCTACTCTGATTATTGATTCATCATTTCTGTCATTGTCCGGCAGCTTCTCTGTTTTTAACATGATGGAAACCTGAAACTCTTTTTCCACAAACTAATTTATTCTCTTTCAGCTTTAGTTCTTTGATTTTCTTACATTTAAAAAAAGACAAAATAAAAAAGATTTTCTTCTTCAGTGTAAAATGTTTGCAGGGAGGAAGAGAAAGAAAGAGAAAAATACAAAAGTTCAAAAGGAGAGGAAATTTTAAAAAGAATATTCAAGTGTGAGAAAATGTAAATTTATAAATAATGAACATTTAGAGTCACAGTCACGTTGCTGCTGTTTGAGAAAACTATCGACTTCAAGACTGAAACCAGAGTG
>NW_019522911.1:0-898 GCF_002814215.2 Seriola lalandi dorsalis | reverse complement strand
TGCATGATACAGTGTTTGGGTGGTTAAATCTACAACATTGCATCATGATTTACTAATAAACAAAATAAAATAATGTTTTGTCTGTAAAACCTGAATGTGAAGACTGTCAGACTGAAACACTTTATATCATCATCAAACATCATTTATCAATGTGAGAGCTGTTGATTCTCCTCGTTGTAAAAGCTGCTGTTCGGCCTCACAGAGGTCCAGTTACAAAAATATCCTCCCAGCAAAGGTCCGAATCTTATATTGTCACTCGAAATAGTGCACCCTGAGCAACATACATACTTTTCTATGTCATTTATTGTCAAATTTAAAGTGTTATATACTTTAAACATACTGATAAGTCTGAACTTGTATGGCACTTGAATGGAAAACATTACTGCAGTTGTCTTTACTACATTTCAAGTAACTGAATTTCTTCTTCTTCTTCTAAACAAAAGACCTTTGAGCTGTCCACTCCCTATTTTAACCATGTATTAACTAGTGGCCTTAAACCCAACAGGCCCTCACACATCTCTCTTCTCTTTGTGAAGAAATCTCACATTCACCAAAAGCTGGACATTATCTGTAACATCTGTGGACTCATCAATGGCTAAAGATATGCATACTGCGTTTGAACAGCTGCATCAAGCTGTGCCAGTCGATCCTCTGCTAATAGTTCAGATTCTCTGGTTGTTGTTGAAGCTGACGATGGGATTTGCTTGATTTTTTCACACATGTCGTTTTTTTGTTTCCTGTCAAGTAAAGTCTCTGCAGCCGCATTTAAGCACTCCTTCACTTCCACTGTCCCATCGCTCAGTGTTTCTTGTGTTGCGCCAAAATCCACGCAATCATTAGTGAGCACTCATCTGCACGTTGCTGGCCTGTAAATGCGTGTGTGAGGACACGGGTAGAC
>NW_019522910.1:1873-2351 GCF_002814215.2 Seriola lalandi dorsalis | reverse complement strand
CCTTTCACCTGAGGACCATCACACCTATCTGCTGAACCACAACCCTGATCCTGACCTGAACCTGAAACTAACTCTACCTTTAAAACCAGGTCTGAACTCTCACACTGTCTGAAATAAGTGAAGCCAACAACACGTCTCACTGTCTTGGTCTGAAACTCAAAGTGATTCTAACAAAACAAACCAACAACAACACACACACTTCAGCAGCAGCTTCACAGGTAAAGGTGAGGCTCTTCATCAGGTTAATTTAATCACTAATTGGTTGGGGTCTTCATCAGGGACAGTTGTCTTTGATTGACCTGCAGGAGGGAAAACAAAATTATATTCAGGAAAATCCAGGTGAGCTGATCTCACCCTGAGAGTAAATAACAACAGAACGCTGCTCGTCTGAGAAGATGAACACAACTGTCAGACTCTGAACATCAGATACATGAAAACACTTTGTTGTTTTGTTCTTTCTTCATTATGAAAATGTTGA
>NW_019522910.1:0-746 GCF_002814215.2 Seriola lalandi dorsalis | reverse complement strand
AGACTGAAAATGATGTGGATCAGAAACTGTGACCTTCACTGTCACCAGATCTCCACCCAGTTGAAAACCTATGGTAGATCTTAGAGCCAGGTGTCAGACAGCGCTCTCCACCACCATCATCAAAACACCTGATGAGGGAATATCTTTATGGAGAATGTGTTCATCCTCCAGTGGAGTTCAGACACTTGGACAATCAATGACAAGGAGCAGTGAAGATGATCTGGCTGAATGTGGTGACCAAAACCTGACTGAGACACTTTCTGTTGGTTTCTCCTTTAAATGGTCACAAGTCTGTGTCAGACCAAGATCTTTAGTTCGACCTTCTCTGCTTGTTTATGTGGAGTAAAGTGTGTTTAAGAGGAAACACAAAGGAAGAGAAAGAAAAAGAGAAAATCACAGTTTGAACCTCAAACACCATCCCAGCTCTGTTTGATAGGACCTGCTACATCCACTGAGCTCAACTGGAAAACACTGTTTCTGACTCGTCTAATGACAGAAGCAACTATACAGTTTGGAAAACACTTGAATTTCTGATCAGTTTCTGTTTCACTCGATTGATCTTGAAATGAAATCGTGTGAAATTTGTTGTTTGAGATGTAAAAGAATGTGTTATAAAACATTGAACTCATGGTCTTCAAAGTATGAGCTGCTCTTCTGTTCTCAGGGCTTCACTGTGTCAGTGAGACACTCAGTGTTCACTTTATTAGGGACACCTGTACAATCTAACACCATCCAACACAACTGTT
>NW_019522909.1:1623-2272 GCF_002814215.2 Seriola lalandi dorsalis | reverse complement strand
AGCAAAGATGAATAATTTTAAGAAAAAAAAAACATTTCACACATCATAATAATCTAACTAAAAATGTATTGTGTTAATGTGGAACTGTGGAATTAAGAATTTTATTATTATTATTATTATTATTGCGATTAATAATACTGATATGATTATACTGTATTAGTAATCCCCAGTTCATCATTTTTAACTGTTATAGGTGCAATAGTGAATATTCATTTATCAAAAATATAAAGAAAATTGTAATATAGCAGAAAAGGATAAATGATAAACAAAATGAAAACTTGTTTAAAGGTAAAACCCTGTTCAGTACTTATACACAGTAGATAAACATTTAATAAATGGTTCATAACACATTATAATGTATTTTTAAATAGATAGAATAACATTTTAAATGTTTATTAATGTACAATATTTATCAGCAGTTTTACTGTGAAGACATACTATTTCATATTATTACAACTGTGTTTTACTATATTGTCATTCATTATCTGTTTATACACCAGCTTCCACTTATGGGTGCCCACAGGGATAGATACAGATAGATATAATTGTTGACAGATACATTAATAAACACTTATATCTTCTTACAGCTACATCATAGTGTGCTAATATTTATTAAATGTGTATGTATATACTGCTCATAAATACTAAA
>NW_019522909.1:0-763 GCF_002814215.2 Seriola lalandi dorsalis | reverse complement strand
TGAACAGTTTACTTGTATCATGTAGTTTGACCTGAAGTGATTTCTGTACCTTGGCTTCCTTTCTGTCCTTTAGGACCCTCAGGGCCTGCGTGTCCCATTGCACCTGGAGCACCTGAGGTCAAAGGTCACAGTAAGTAAAATGACATCATGATACCACAAAATAAATCTACGAAAATGTAAAATACTGGTAATGACTTGAGGAAAACGTCAGTCATCATTCCTCACCTGGAATTCCAGGGAAACCAGCATCACCTGTGACAAGTGACACATACATTTAAATATGATTGAAGAACGCAAATAAAAAACTGACAACAGAACAACAGAAACAGAACTGAAAAATCTGAAGAAGGGATTTCTTGTAGTAGGTGTTTTTGTTTTGCCAACCTTTAGATCCGGGTTCACCTGAAAAGAATAAAAAATAAATATAAATGAATATAAATTAAACACAACTCTTGCGGATTAAATGCAAAAGGGGTATATATTTAGATTTTATTTGAATTTCACCTTTTGGTCCAGGCAGTCCTCTCTCTCCCTGCACTGAGGATGTTAGAAAAGCTGAAAAAAAACAGTCAGTTCAGTTAACATCAAGTATGTGTGTGTGTGTTTGTGTGTGTGTGTGTGTCTGTGTGTGTCTGTGTGTGTGTGTATGTGTGTCTGTGTGTGTCTGTGTGTGTCTGTGTGTGTGTCTGAGTGTGTGTGTGTGTGTCTGTGTGTGTCTGTGTGTGTCTGTGTGTGTGTCTGAGTGTGTGTGTGTGTGTCTGTG
>NW_019522908.1:1872-2459 GCF_002814215.2 Seriola lalandi dorsalis | reverse complement strand
CTGGGGACACTGGAACACTGGGGACACTGGGGACACTGGGAACACTGGGGACACTGGAACACTGGAACACTGGGGACACTGGGAACACTGGGGACACTGGAACACTGGAACACTGGGGACACTGGAACACTGGGGACACTGGAACACTGGGGACAATGGGAACACTGGGGACACTGGGGACACTGGGGACACTGGGGACACTGGAACACTGGGGACACTGGAACACTGGAACACTGGGGACACTGGGAACACTGGAACACTGGGGACACTGGGAACACTGGGGACACTGGAACACTGGGGACACTGGGAACACTGGGGACACTGGAACACTGGGAACACTGGGGACACTGGGGACACTGGGAACACTGGGGACACTGGAACACTGGGGACACTGGGACACTGGGGACACTGGAACACTGGGGACACTGGAACACTGGGGACACTGGAACACTGGGAACACTGGGGACACTGGGGACACTGGGAACACTGGGGACACTGGAACACTGGAACACTGGGGACACTGGGGACACTGGGGACACTGGGGACACTGGGAACACTGGGGACACTGGGGACACTGGGGACACTGG
>NW_019522908.1:0-1005 GCF_002814215.2 Seriola lalandi dorsalis | reverse complement strand
TCATGGTTACAACATAAACAGCTGGTTTCACGCGGGAATCGAACACACGGCTCTCCTGTGTCACAGCCATCCATCACCACCTCCCCCTGATGTGGACTCTGTCTCTCTTTACACTATGTCACAGACACTTTCCCCTTCGCTCCTGTCATCATCACTACGACCACTAGATGTCGCCTAGCAACAAAACCTGACTATGATGCCATAGCAACCTGCTGCTCAGACGAGCTGTGGGCTCGTTGCTACAGGCCAGTCTCCCTGTGTCTCATGCAGGTTATATTCTGGAGTGATGCTTAAATGTTCCTTCTCATTATAAACCGTCACTTTGGCGATGCTGCATTTAATTATGTTTAATGAAACAGTTTGAATCTGAGAGACGTGAGTGAAGATCAAGCGGAGACAAAGAGCTTTGATCTTCATCAGATGAATAAATCATTAAATGATCATGAGGAAGAGACAGGGAAGTGGAACAGAACAGAGTGACTCGTGCTCATGTCATGAACTTCATTTAATTATCTGACAGCTCCAGACGGTGATAATCCAATCAAATTAATCCGGTAATGATAAACAGCAGCCTGACAGTCCTATTACATTATCTGGTAATAAATTACATTCACAGGATTTATTACATTTCAGGCTTTTTGTGGTAAATAATCAACGTCTCACAAACGTGACGGAGAAGTCACTTCTGTCGCGGCTGAGACACGAGGATCGAACTGTGATAAAGTTTTAAGACAAAGAAATCCACTTTGACTTAAAGCTGAGCTGTACAGCACACACACACACACACACACACACACACACACACACACACAGTGGCACACACAGTGGGGTGAAACCACAGGAAGTTAAAGGTGCAGTCCGCTGTCATGTTGAGGATCGATGGTGCACCGCTGAAACGAGCAACACATCGACCAACTGCAGAGCGCTGCTGAGACTGTTATCGACCACACACACACACACACACACACACACACACACACACACACACACACACACACACACACA
>NW_019522907.1:1748-2815 GCF_002814215.2 Seriola lalandi dorsalis | reverse complement strand
TCTTGTCTTCAATGAGTAATATTTTATTAATATTAATAAAGCCAGACTGGTTTAAGTGTTCAAGCTTTTACGGTGCAGTCTAGGCGTTGGTCAGCTAGATTTTAGATTTCTACAGCTAGTTTTAGCCAAATGAGCCATTTTGAATAAGGGATCCAGAACAGGTCTGGACCGAATTAACCACTCCGTGAATGGGTCCAAATTGGATGCGGGCCGAATGAGCTACTTCATGAGCGGATACGGATAGGTTCTGGGCCAGACCTGGTCTGGATTCGTAATCCTCATCTGTTCTGGAGCCGTCCCGCCGTGCAAGTGGACTCCGATCCGGACCTGTTTGGTTGATCCATTCTGACGCCTATGATACCTCCAGGACAGTGCTGAGTCAGTTTGCTATCAGGGGAGTCTATAGGCTATGTGTATTTGTATATTCAAAAGTGTGTGTGCGTAGTAAAAGTAAATTAGTAGAAAAAACATACGAAACGCAGTTACTTTGCAAAGCATGACCAGCTCCCTGTGGAGCTCCAGTGCTGCTCATCACTGTCCCTGAGACACAGTTACCAGCCTGACGCACTGTGGTCGTCTTGTCAGGTAAATCCACAATCTGAAAATGATGCGGAACTCACAACGTCTTTACTGGAGTTGAAAGTAAACAGCTGTTAATGCTAATGTTAGCCATGTCAAACTAAAGATATTCCCATCACCCTCAGCTGTACTTTGTGTTTACTGTTGATTAGTGGATCTTACCATGTTTACACACTAGACTAAGATGATGGTGAGCATGCTAAACGTCAGCATGTTAGCATTGTCATTGTGACAGGGTTTCCGTGAAGTCCTAAAAAGTCTACGCTTTTTGAAATTCTCTGATGGCCCAGTGTATATTGGTCCACGCTAATTATCTGTTAATGGTATACCAGGCAGCAGACGCATTTCTCATGTCTCGTGGCTGCGTCACATGATCTAGAGATTTGGCGTCTCACCTATTTTTCCACACATGACATGACCTGACACCTTCCACCATAGTTGTCTCTGTCTAGGTTAAATCTGAATATGATACAGGCATGAAAAAAAAA
>NW_019522907.1:0-859 GCF_002814215.2 Seriola lalandi dorsalis | reverse complement strand
TGTGTGTGTGTGTGTGTGTATGTATGTGTGTGTGTGTGTGCAGCTTAGTCTCCCGCTCCCACCAGTCTCCTTCCACACCTGATCTTCATCTTGCCAATCAACACCACACCCTGCTGCAGCATTTAAGGCGGGTTCAGCTCACCCCTCTCTGCCAGATCGTTCAGTCACCCACAGTGGTGTCGTCCTACAGCCACCTCTTGTTCTGTTGGATTCTAGTCTTGCTGTTATGGATTTTTGAGAGCTGGGACTTTCTCCTGTGCTTCAGGTTCAGTATCCTGTCACTCTGTTGTGTGCCATGTCCAATTCTCCGCCTGACTTCTCTGCTCCTCTGACATCCCCTTTTCATTTTCTCCACAGGCAAATAGCTACAGCCACAACTGTTACACCAGTTAAAGTCCTGTGCTTCTTTATTCTTTCTAGGCTACTAGCGGCCTACTTTATACCATTTTACGAATTCCCAAGGATGGCAAAATCTCCAAAGTAAAGTAATGGTTGGTGATCATTTTCTGTGGGTGTGATACGTTGACATTATGCATAGTAATTTGATGGATTGTTCATATAAAAATATTGATTTGTGCAGCTTTAAAAAGACAAGTACAACAAAAAAAATTGCTCCATTGCTACCATACACAGCTGAGATGCTGCACCTTCCCATAACTCTTTTATTAAGAGAAAACAGGCCTTTCAAAATCTAAATTGTTCCACGAGTCTGCGCTTGACATCTCTATCCATTTGTCTGGCTGGGTCAGGTCATCTTTCCCTCACCGCATCAAATGTCATGTAAGCTTCACGAGCTCATCTATTCTGAGGCCGCAGGAGGTCAGAGCCAAACGGCGACCTTCTCTTCGGTTGTGTGTGT
>NW_019522906.1:0-1535 GCF_002814215.2 Seriola lalandi dorsalis | reverse complement strand
TGATCACATGACTCTTATGTTATCCCTTATTGGTGAAAGTGATGCTGTTACAACTATCCCTTTGTTACAACCATCCCCGGTCTCCCCTACTTGAAAACTATACTCAAGTATAGTACTCAAGTAAACGTACTTAGTTACTGTCCAATGGCAATACTACAGTGTAGGGAGGAGCTTCTCTTCTCTGCATTTCAGCTTCTAACTAACGGTTTCTGTCGTCGGCTCTCAGGTACACCTGTCCCTTTGTAGAGAAGTTCTCCATAGACATCGAGACGTACTATAAACCAGATACTGGAAACCAAGGGGATGTCTTCAACCTGTCGTCTGCTGAGAAGAGGCAGAGGACCGTGGGTAAGCAGATCATCGTGCACGCAAAAACACACGCTATCGAAGACTGGGAAATATACGAAGGAGGCTGAGGGGAAATTTATTCAGTTTAAGAGAATACAAAGACTTTATTTTACTCCTTCTAAGCTCCACATGACGCGTTTACTGACCAATAATTTATGCTGGAAATGTCAGACAGTGTGTGTGTGTGTGTGTGTTCAGACCCCATAGACATCGTGAAGGACTACATCGCTCCTCACGAGTACCTGGTGGAAGAAGACCCGAAGCTGTATCAGTCCGTCAAGACCAAACGGGGTCCGCTGTCGGAGGACTGGATCGAGGAGATCAACCAGGACCCGGGTCAGAACCCCGTCATGTGCGCCTACAAGCTCTGCAAGGTGGAGTTCAGATACTGGGGCATGCAGTCCAAGATCGAGCGCTTCATACACGACGTGGGTAGGTATGACTGGTTTTCCTGGGGCGCAGGTAAAGCAGATAAATAAATAAATAAATAAATAAATAAAATAAAGTGTGCGAGAGGCAGGAGCGCAGAGAAGAGTCTGGTTCCCTGAGATAACAGAGCGGACTGGATTCATTTCCTACCGGCCTCGGCTCGCTCCCTCACAGCGGTCACTTCCAGGCTGATGAAGCAGCAGCTGCTCCGCCTTCATGGCTCTAATCAACAGATCTTTCTGCGTCCGCCGCCACTTCAACCTGCAACTTTCCCCCCCTTTTTTGTTTTTATGCTAATGTTGTGGTTTTTTTTTTTTACCTTTTCAGATTTATGAATGTTACTACATATCAGCTCCGACGTAAAGTCTTTAGTCTAAATTGTGCTGAAAGGCTCTTTGGGTTGTACAACACAGCACCTTTGTTAATAATCTATTCAGTGATTTCCACTTTCATGCTTAATTTCATAATGTGTCAGCGGCTCTTTTCACTGGATCTTATTAGAATAGCTTTTCTGTGTTTGCTAATTTGGGCTTTTTATTGCCAGGTTGGATGTTTTATTCATGATCTGCTTGAAGGGGCTTTAGGGTTGTGTAACCAGCTGGTGCTTGTTTAGTTCATCAAGAGGAAGGATGACGTTGATTAAAATTTAAATCTCCTTTGATTGACAGAGAGCGGCTCAGATATTTACAGTATATATTGGCGCGATGTCACATGACATGTCACAGGATGGTCGTCCGGTGTTTTTGGATGTAAACTTG
>NW_019522905.1:0-650 GCF_002814215.2 Seriola lalandi dorsalis | reverse complement strand
CGTTGGGCCAGCTGTCGTCTCAGGGGGAGAGAAACAGCAGAGGGGGGGAGAGAAGGGGGAGGAGATGAAGAGAACAGGATGGGAAAAGGATAGGAATGGAAGGAGGACGAGGAGGAAAAGCGTAATAAGTTAAGTGGTTGTAATAATGCTCTGTCTCCTGACAAGCTGCTGGCAAACCCAGCCACCCTCACCCTCCCTGCCCATAACCCCTGCCCACAGCCTTGGCAACGGTTCCCCTCGGCAACAGGCCCTCCTGGCAACGTTGCTCCCTCTCCTTGAGAGCAACAGGCTCGCAAGATAGAGGACACCGAGAGCTGGATGATGAAAAGCTCTCTCTCTGTGTGTGTGTGTGTGTGTCATAAACATAGAGAACTTGAAGAGAGAGAAGATGCAGATGTGTGTCTGGTAAACCTGATATAAAAGTGATAGATAGCTGCTGTAGAAATGACAAGGCGGTGTTGTGTGTATACGTGGGACAAGAGAGGAGGAAAATGTGTGTGTTTGTCTGCTAAATGCAAAGCGCTTGGCTACGGGAGGGAGAACAGCCTGTCTGTGTTTGTCTGTGTTTGTCTGTGTGTGTGTGTGTGTGTGTGTGTGTGTGTGTGTGTGTGTGTGTGTGTGTGTGTGTGTGTGTGTGTGTGCGTGTCACT
>NW_019522904.1:6442-7183 GCF_002814215.2 Seriola lalandi dorsalis | reverse complement strand
CGGTGTTCTCCCGCCTCGGCTTTACAGTGGTGGTTCACAACAACCTGACTGCTGGCAGCATACAGAGTGAACTGACAGAGCTGGGCAAAAAGGACTTTTTGGATCATGATGCCTTGGTGAGTGATAATACACACCGTTGGAGCAGCATCATCCGTGACTCTTTTGGGTTTATTGCTGAGAGCTAGATGAGGAGATCAACATGTTTCATATTGTATCACAGTCTGGGCTCAAGCATTTTCAGTCAGACCTTTTGAAAGTAATGGACAAAATCATCACAGTCACACACTGAAAAGGTGCAATCTGCTTAGTTTTGAGAGTTTTATTCATCTTTGGTTTCTCTAACTATTTAATAAATGTCTCAACAGTTTAGCTCCAGAGTCTCTTTCCGGATAGACTCCAATGCAAGACAGAAACAGAGTAACTGCAAAATACCACAATGTAGATCTAAATTTGGACAATCAGCTTTCTAATTAACTCTAGATATAAATTCCTCTACGACAAAGGTTAAGTGCCGGCTGAAAGCAAACCAAAGCTGTACCCGTTTTCAGCTTCAATATAGTGTTTTACTCTACTTTCATATATATCTGTAGTGTATTGTGGTTTTATGATAATCAATATTCAATTTCACTGCACACGTAAAAGCCCAACTAGGGACAAGAGTTGAAAATTAGCAATAGCTATAAACTTTCTGTGCTACACATCAGTTTCATGCCGTGTACTGGAACTATGTTAAATTACGTC
>NW_019522904.1:0-809 GCF_002814215.2 Seriola lalandi dorsalis | reverse complement strand
TTTCCGCACATCTGAATTGATCTGCGGTCATGTGATGGAAAAATCTCTTTTTGGTTCATTCACACAAACAAACACTGGTATATAAAACAATTATCTATGAAGGGACAATATCTCATATTAGAATATAATTGAAAAAGCTGTACTTCAGTAAGGCACTGTACACAAATTATTTTGAAGGTGAGCAGGGTTGAACCTTGATCTGTCTTTTGTAATTGTCTGTAACCATTTATGTAACTATTAATGGCTGCAGCTGACAATTATTTTCATTCTCAGTCTGCTTTGTAATTTACTGTTTTGTTTACAAAACATCAGATAGCAGTGAAAAGTGCCCATCTCTGTCTCGCAGACTCTGAGGAGAGACGTCTTCAAATAGTTTTTTCTGACCAAGCGTCCAAAACTTAAATATATCGTCTCAAATTTAAGCAACTGAAACCTTTTGAATTTTTTTTGCATTTATGCTTGAAAAATGATTTAATCGATCAATTAATCAAAATATTTTCTGTCAACCAACTAAGCGACTCGTTGCTATTAGCTATATTGCAAAGGCTGACATTAAATACAAATTTAGGAATAAAGAAAATTACAATGCCTGCCCCATTTTCTGACCCCCTCCTCTACTAATACTGCACATACAGTCCATAAAGATCACTCACTGACTTCACAGTGGATGGACATTGCAACAGAAGAACCTTGTGGAAGTGGAGCTGCAATGAAAATATATCTATTCATAAAGATCGGTGACTGCAGTTGTTTTAAAAATGCTGATCAGTTTCAAGCCCAAAGCTGTGAACACTTCAGGGTTACATGAT
>NW_019522903.1:0-797 GCF_002814215.2 Seriola lalandi dorsalis | reverse complement strand
GGCTCAGAGTGAGTATGCCTGAAGTAAGTCCAGATACTTCTCTTTGTCTACAGTTGACCAATCGGTAGTTTTTTTTTAAAAAAAAAATACACCCTGTAAGTCACAGGTGTATTCACATATAATTGGGAAGTCTGTTTTAAAGAGTCCGGCTTTTATATTTGTCAGTTGAGCCTAATTAAATAAAACTGTTATATTCTAGGTACTTCTCTCAACCAATCTTGAACACCATCAGAGAAGCTGAGTAACATTGAATTTTGGTATGGGGCTGTGACCCTTGTGTTTATAATTATGTCACAGAGTGTACCTTTAAAGTGATTTGGAGGCAGCTGGTAAAATATTGGCATAATTATTTCCTCAAAAAAACACAAACATGAGCTGTGTCTTTTTTTATTACAGATGCCATGTTCATGAATAACAATTGTGAACTTAAATGTATCACAAAGTGCTTTACATCTTCCTTTTTCCATTCATGAGTTGAGAAGGGCTTAAATAAGTGCAAATTGACTGCTCCTGGTAAGGATAATATATTGTATGTAATGTTATCGAATTTAAGTGATATTGCATTGGAAAAGTTATTGGAGATGTATAATAGGATTTGGGGGGAAGGTAAGCTTCCAGCAATGTGGAAAGAGGCTGTCATTGAACCCATTAAAAACCCTGAGAAAGACCCTACTTGTCCAGCTAATTATAGGCATATAGCTTTGACATTGCGTGTATGCAAGATTATGGAAAGAATGTTTACAGAAAGACCAACATACTACATTGAAAAAAATGAAATAATCACTGCTTGTCAGAGT
>NW_019522902.1:111754-121029 GCF_002814215.2 Seriola lalandi dorsalis | reverse complement strand
ATATATATATATATATATATATTTATACTGAAAAGACCATTCTGTTATTTTAGGCAGCAGCTGAAGTAAGAGATAGAGCTATACAGGTATAGGAAATTATCTTTTCCAAGCTGTAGTCCATAGACACTTCAAGATGAATACACTGTAGCATACAAATGTTTAATATATTAAATGGAATCCAAAACTTGTGAAAACAGTGGCGGAGGATGAAAAGGTAAAAATGACTGAAAAGTATAAGTGAAGATAGAAGTGAGGGCTTCAAAAGCATTAGGGGGGAATGAATTTCAAAAAAATCCAGCAGTGGAAATTTAACACAGTTTTACTGCTGGATAAAACCTTGAGTGCACTTCCTTTTCACAGGACCTGTGCTGAAGTTGAGTATGTTAAGTGTTTTCTGTGTACAACCTAGATATGAGGCTTTACAGTGAATGTGCTGTACATTAGATTTCTACCGTCTGTTGATGATTATATTACTGTTAATGGCTAAATATAAATCTCCCAGGGGCTACCAATATCAATCAAGATCCATTTCAAACAGAATGATGATAGCCACATCTCCTCTGCTCACTGCATGTGCTAAAAAGATGCTCCATATTTGTGTGGGGCCAATTCAATCATACTGGCACTTAGGACTGTTAATGTGAAATTGAAGCAGACAGAGTCTGGGTATGACAGGAGAAAATCAAGCTGGGGGCAAGCCAAAAAGACCAACTTTAGAGGTAACCACAGGGACCAATTAAATTGCCCTCATCAATTTTTTATGTTCATGCTGCACCTGTCACTCAGGCATTTCAATGTAGCACTTGTAAGCAAAACTGATAATACAACTTTTTGACACTGAGATATTAATTTTCACTTGGTCTGACCGTTTACAGATTTTTGTCTCACTTGATACCCAGCTGTTCAAAAACCTCAGATTTGCAAATGCAGGTGTAAAGACATAGACCCTCAAAACTTTCAAATATATCAAATAGCTATAGACTATTTAGTCTTTCCAAGCCATCCACTTCTCCGACCTGTCAAATGTCCTGTCCACAGGTAAGGAACTAAAAACTTTATACAGCTATCAATATGGTATTTGCTCCTTCCACTGAATTATCCACCTCTATGAACTCTTTGGTTACAAAAAGGGTTTTTTTTCCATGGTCAAACTTCAGGATAGACACAAAAACAAAACAAAAAAAAACATGAAATTATTGAATTATCAAGGGTAAATGCCTTTCAAAACAATCCATTGGGAGTTTATAAATTTTCTCAACCAGCAAAAAGGTGGGCTTGGTTGGGCTGAACTGCAGTTGGCTGAGGGCTGACCCTTGAACTGCTGAGCTGAGAATTTGTGGGTTCTCTGGGTGATTTTGCTTCTCCACTGCAGTAGGTAATTTACAACCCTGTCTGCTGCAAAGCGTCTAGGGCCAGAGCTGGGACTGTGACCAGCAACAGAGCCCATGGATCACCATAAATCTCCACTGATTGAATGCAAATTGGAGAAGTACACTATGTATGTCAGTATACATCATGAGAATAAAGCTTGCACAACAAACACACACACAGCAAATACATGCCCATTCTCTAAATATGCAAGCCTTATTTTATGTGCATGTGTTTGTATGTGTACATGCAAGTGTTTATGTGGTGAGCAGAAAAGCAGCAGAAATTTATGGGCTACATAGTGGCTAACACATTTGCATTATAAATCTCAATTACATAGCATTATTTGTTTACCAGCCTGCTCAGATGGAATTCTCATAAGGTGCCCTGCAGAGGAGGGTCATAAATTCTTAATAAACTGCAGTGCAGACCTTTGTATGGCACTGACCTAAATCCTGCAGCTCATCTCTGCACTACACTCATTTCTTTAAACTTTAATAAGGCTCTATTACACATATTTAACTGTTTTTCACATTCTTCAAACTAGACCGTGTCCACCTGCATATTTCTGTTTAACACAATATGCACGTATCAAAACATTACTTGACACAGTCTTGCAAAGGAATATGTAGGGTAAGATGCTGTGCTATCAGTCTGGGACCATCTGCCGATGTGTTTTATATAAGGAATAAACCCTCATGGGCCCTCCAGACCAGAGGCACAGAGCACAAGTGATTAATATGCCTAGGTTAATGAGCAGTCCCAGCATTGCCTTTGCTTCTCTGACTCTCTGTCAGTATGTATGCATCTGGGTGGTGACTCACTTAACTACTGCTGGATTATGTAGACTATCCCAACATGCCATGCCTTGGCTGAAAGTGGGCCTGTGGCATCTCCTGCTTTGTTAGAGATACGACCCTAAATATAAACTGCCGTGCAAATAAATAAATAAATAAATAAAAACTGCCACCTGGCAATTATACTGCTAATTAAAAGGCGAAGCACTCTTAATGGATTCATCTCTCAGGAGGGATGTTCCTCTCTGTACACAAATGCACTGCCCCCTCTTTTTGCCTCTCCTATCTCTCCATCATTCTCCTCCCCTCTACCCCATGTCCATCCCTGGGAGCTCTGGCTGCTCTGGCTGATGTGTTGTGGGTGAGTGTCGCCTGGTTTTCTAGTGTTTTGGTCTCTGCTGAGAGAGAAAGGCTAAGAGGGACAGCTGGATGGGTTCAGAGGCTAGAGGGGTCCTCGATCTTGGCAAAACTTGTGTTCCAACAGCCAAAGCTCTTCATTTATTCATACTTTGAGTGCTTCAAACCCCAAAATCCCCTAATAGTGCACACACACAAACATACACATCGGCAGAAAAAAAGATAAAGAAACAAGTACCTACAAATAGTTGAGGATGGAAGAATGAAACAGTCAACCAGATCTAACACATCTATACACATGTGCCTGCAGAGAGGCAAGCTAATCAACAGACGTGTTTGTATGTTGGCATACATACACACAAACACATACACATGCTCACACACCTACACAGTTTCCCATCTGTTTTCTTTGGGGGATTACACTGTTTTCATTAAAGTGAATAAGCATCTTCAAAAGCAGCAGTGAGGCATAAAAAAGTCACTTTCCAGAACAGCTTATTCCCTGTTCAAATGATTCGGATGCAATTAGGTCAGTACAGGTAAGACTTTTACTTTGTGATAGACGTGGGCCTGTAATATTAAGGATCTGAGGGCACCTTAAATAAAATATCAGACGTGCAGGGCTTGTGGAGGCCAGCAGCTCATTATGTCTGACTATGAGGAAGTGATCTCTGCTGAAAGCTAAAGGCAGATGTTTCCAGCATGTGTTGGCATAATTGAAACCCCAGGTTGTGCAAAAAAATTGGACAAAGGCAATTGATATACCTCTTACGCCCCTTTGAATCTGATTAAATTCACAGAGAAGTGTTTTATAAGCATGGGCTTTTTTTTTTGCCCGTATATATGGAATATACTTCCTATGTGCCCCAGCAGCCCCAACACATCTCCTCTCATTACACAAACAACTGGTAGACAAAAAAGCTATGACATAAAACTACATGATCCTTAAATCAATTATTAACCACTGCCTTGTGTAGGAAGAGCTTGACTATTTCATCATGGTGCAAAATAAGTTTTAACAGATTTAAAAGTGACTGATGCAAAGCATTTAAATCCATGTGTTGTAGTCATCGCTGAAACATTCAATTTGAATGAACACGTCATTGAGCTAACAGACTTTGTGCTGTTACAATGTTTTGCCAATATATCTGTAGAGATGTCAACAAAACCAGAGTAAAAGAGAGACTGACAATGTAATCTAAATTGAAATCTTACAGCAAACATCTGAAGTCAGTGTGTGCCTCCCTGACTGTGTTCTTGGACAGAACTGTAAGAAACCCACAGATGGTACATCTCAACTACAAAAGCAAGCAATGTCTTTACTGGGGACGACCATATCTTGTTGCAAACATCAGAAACTAAACTCTTCCATGATTCAACAACAAAATGTATACATATTACAGACACAGAGGGAATAAGTCTCTGCCTATGAGATGGCACATGAATATGTTGGGGGATAAATCATGTACAGTGTCTCCCTGAGGAGTGGTACAGTGTAAGTATTTAAGTGAAATATGAGGCCATGGATAATTGAATGTGTGTTTCCCTATGTCAAGGACCATAGTCTCTGGGGTAAGGGATAGATGTGGAGGGATGATGGAATTGGGAAGTGGGGAGTGGGAGATGGAAGGACAAGAGAGATAGGGAGAGTGTGTTTGATCCTGAAAGAAATTGGTAAAGACTGGTAAGGGGTGTCTCATGAATAACACAAATCATAGCAGTTGTTAACATCTGAAGGGCTGTGCTGTGCGAGCCTTTCACTTGGATTTGATCATAAATGTGAAAATGAGGAAAAAAATAAAATGATAAAATAAAAAGCAAGTGTGCAAAAAGAAATTTCGTGTACTGAATGCTGTTCCGTTATTATCTTTTTGTAGACATGGCTTAAAGTAACAAGAGCACCAGAATATTCCGAAATAAAAGTTTGCATAAAAGTTTGTCTTTAAATCCAGCTTACATGCAGCTCTGCTAAGGACAACATTTAAAAACAAAAGCAGGGGCTGTCAAGATACAATCAGTATGAATGCTTTGCTTTTTCAAACTCAGTGTGAGTACTACAGCACGCAGCAATGTCAGTTCCTTCTGCAACATAGGAGCTAAGAATGAATTGTGCATTTGGGTAATGAAAAACTATATTCCAACTCAATGGTGTCAACAGAACACCCATGACTTAAGAGATAGTAAATTTAACTTCTGAGGTAAATTAATGAGCACCACAATGATGAAATGCACCACTCATAGATACATAACTGAATGTTGTGCTGGCAGGGTTGCATTAGTGAAGTATGTGCCCCCGATCCACTAACACAGTAATCACAAATACATCAGAATAATTACAATGGAAAAAACTTCTTTTGAAGCTTCTCATTTATCAACATCTTTCATGTAGTCCCCCTGCCTGAAACATGTAATTTTGTAATAGATCGAATTACAATGCATTAAGGAAGTATTCAGAAACCTTCACTTTTCACATTTTGTTATGTTGCAGTCTTTGAAATTGTTTAAATTTATTCTTCCATCATCAATCTACACACAATACCCCATAATGACCAAGGGCAAAAATATTTTTAAAATGTTTGCAAATTTATATTAAAAAAAAAATTAAAAAAAGGGAAAACTGAAATATCACATTGACATAAGTATTCAGACCTTTTACTCGAGGTTACACGTTTACACGATTACAGCCTCAAGTCTTCTTGAGTATGATGCCACAAGGTTTGCACATCTGGACTTAGTGTTTTCTGCCATTCTTCTCTGCAGATCCTCTCAAGCTCTGTCAGGTTGGATGTGGACTGTTGGTGGACAGTCATTTTCAGGTTTTTCCAAAGATGTTCCATTGGGTGGATGGGCCACTCAAAGACATTCATAGAGTTGTCCCTAAGCCACTACTGTGTTGTCTTGGCTGTATGCTTATGGACAGTGTACTGTTGGGAGGTGAACCTTTGGCCCAGTCTAATGTCTGACTGCTCTGGACCAGGTTTTAATTAAGAATATATCTGTATTTTGCTTAGTTCAGCTTTCCCTCAACCCTCACCAGTCTTCCTGTCCCTGCGGGTGAGAAAAACCCCCACAGCATGATACTGCAACCACCATGCTTCACCATTGGGATAGTATTGGGCAGTGTCTGGTTTTTAGAATTGAGGCCAAACAGTTCAATCTTAGTTTCATCAGACCAGAGAATCTTGTTTCTCACAGTCTGAGTCCTTTGGGTGCTTTTTTTGCAAACTCGAAGCAGCTTTCATGTGTCTTTCACTAAGAGGCTTCCGTTTGGCAAATCTGCCATAAAGCCCAGATTAGTGGAGTGCAGCAGTAATGGTTGTCCTTCTGGAAGTTTCTCCCATCCCCACACTGGACCTCTGGAGCTCAGCAAGAGTGATCATCGGGTTCTTTGTTACCTACCTTACCGAGACCCTTCTCCCCTGCTCAGTTTGGCTGGGCGGCCAGTTCTAGGTAGAGTCCTGGTTGTTTTAAACTTCTTCCATTTAACAATCATGGAGTCCGCCGTGCTTTTGGGAATGCAGTGGAATAATTTTTGTATCCTCCCCCAGATATGTGCCTTGACACAATCCTGTCTCTCAATCCTGAGCTCTGTGCAGGCAGTTCCTTCAACCTCATGGCTTGATTTTTGCTGATGTGCATTGTCAGCTGTGAGACTTTATATAGACAGGTGTGTGCCTTTCCAAAACATGTCCAATCAAATCATTTACCACAGGTGGACTCCAAACAAGGTACAGAAACATCTCATCTACTTATGTCAAAGTGATATTTAAATTTTGCCTTTTATTAAATTTGCAAAAAATTATAAAATTCTGTTTTAAATTTGTAATTGAGAGTAGATTGACAAGGGAAAAATTTAATTAAAATGATTTTGGCATAAAGCTGGAACATAAAATGTGAAAAAAGTGAAGGGGTCTGAATACTTTTTGAATGCACTCTATGTTGTAAAGTTTGTGCATGAGAAAGTGAGTAACTTCATTTTATTCACTCTTTGTGTTGCTGCAATTGTTGATAATTTACTGGGTCCTGACAGTGTCGCTGGCAGATTGCTACAATTCAAATTATATATTGAGGTCGCAGGCACAAAGGTGTAGTCTACATCAAACCCTTGGGGAAAGTGGTTCATTAATGACTTACATTGTCCGCGATGGTGCGGCCCAGCTTGTCCATTCTTGATCCTGCCTCTGCAATTTTCTTGGCAGCGCTGATGACATCAGACGTATTCTTCAATGGCCCTTTCCCCCTGGGGAAAAAAATTCGAGGGATCAGTCACTGTTTCTGATCTAATGCAATCTCATTCAAAATGCAGAAGCTGCATCTCAGTCATGGAGCGGCTGTTTGTTTTGGACGGGTGTTTTTCGGTTAGAGGCATGTATGGATAGAGTAGCATGACTTCTGGGAATAGTTCATGCAAACGTCACAGAAATACATCACCGATGAGTCCATACACACATAACACAAACACACTCGACACCATATTGTTCGGTCAGAGCTGAGAATGTTTTATAACCCATTAAATGAAGAGGGGCAGCTTTCAATCTCAGGGCTGTGACCAGACCATTTTTCCAGTAGTTTAGCATATGATGGACAAAATATATTGATAATGGGCTTTTAAGAAACTGGCAGCACAATCATACTCAGGAATTCTGGGGGAAACCCTGATTCAAGAGGCCATCTGATTATTCTGGACACCAGTGCCATATGCTTTCTAATAAAACAGAAATAATCAGTTCAATCTATTTGGCCCCTTTTATTCAAGCAGCTTTGAAGGGTTTATTAGTAGGCTAAGAAACAAGTTGGACTGGTTTCATGACTGTTGTTGCAGAAATATTGGTTGCCCGAAAAACTCCACACACACACACACACACACACACACACACACACACACACACACACACACACACACACACACACGCTCTTCATTTTCATGGTCATTTTCATCCAGGTATGGGATTAAGAAGGAGGACCAAACACAAAGGAGAGAATTGAAAGTAGAGACATCAAAATACAATTCAATTTGAAGCACTGGTCATTGTCCTAACATAACACATCCAGCCTTGACCTTCTTGAGCCAAACAAAGCCATTCCCAACATGGGTCAGTCCAGCCCTGACCTGACCCAGTGTAAAGCTTGTCAGCCATTTTCCATTTTTTTTCTACCCCACAAGGGACTCTGGGACACAGTTGGCAAGAGGCATAAATTGGATTCAAAGCTGCTCTCTCCAGGCTAAAAAGTGAGCCATCCAACACAGAACAGATGGAATTTTGTGTTCTGTTCTCTCGCTTCCTCTTCCCTCCCCTCCCATCTCCAACCCTTCCCCTCTCTTGCTCTGCTGTAAAGCAAGTCAGGGGCCTAGTGGAAGAGGCCACGCGTCAGAGCACATACTGGAAGCTCTCTGGGGAAAAGTAAACCCCTGGAGACAGAGCTGGAGGCACTGTGATGGGTTCTGGGAGAAAAAGCCAGCAGAGTGTTTTTAATAGAGTGTTGCTAGTATAATGCTGTACTTTGCCCCAGTAAAAAAAACATCACATCACAATGCTTAAATACAGCAACCACTGATTTCTCCCCAACCACTGATTTCTTCCCTAAAAATATCCCTTCCCCTTAGCCCTAAGAAAGGAAGGGCTATATGCTATATTTCCTTACCATTTCCAGCCCTGTGTAGGTGAACAAGTGACAATTGGGAAAAGCACACAAGAGGCCAAGAACATAGACAGGACACCCTCCTGACAAGCGGACATTCTTGTAAGATTTTCATAGAGGATTTATACATGGAGAAGCGGCTTGGGACTTCAGGTCTGGTGACAGCTGCAGGCCTCCAGATGGGTGTAAGCCACATTGAACTGTGCTCTCCACAGCAAAGAATGCTCTAAGACAGGTGGCTCCCAAATATGTTGCATGTTTCCAAGCCACACATGCCTTATTCATGAGAGCCACCATACAGCCATAAGCGATGCAGGAGTCAACAAGAATCTCTCACTCTCTGCAGATTTGTCAGGAGAGAGGTCCAGATCAATTACCTCATACAGCATTAACCTTGGCAGGGCTTTGTGCCAGCTCAAGGTTGAGGGGGCAATAATTTGGGCGCGGGCTGAATTAGCCAGCTACTGACCTTCCAGGTGCTACTGCTGCATACAAGAGTGAGGGCATAATATGAAGATATATATTCATCCCAACAAACATCAATGTGTGTTCCCTCAAACACACACCAGGATACACAGAGTGCAAACCAAGGTCTGAGAGCAAAAAGTCACAAGACAAAGTTGTGGTATTGGCTCGACTATACAATATTATTTTGAAAGGTATTAAAAACCACAGCTGAAAAAATCATGCATCCTTCAGAATTCTATATTCATACACATTTCATGAATCATCATGAAAATTTAAAGAACAAAGAAGTAACTTATGATCTGCGATCTTATGTTAGGTTAGACCACATGTGCATGTGAATTTATAAAATCCCTGTGAATAATGGACATATGATGAGGATGTCACAAAACTTCTGATACATATTTAATTTGGAAAACCTTAGCTGTTGGTGAGATGCAACAATGGAACTGCATTTCAAATTTAAAACATCTTGTTTTTCAAGCCGATTTAGACTGGCGGTTTATTAAATCCTAGATGAAATATGCAGAGGATAATAGGCTTGGAGGTTTTTTTTTTTTTTTTTGAAAAATCCAGCCACTGCCTATAAAATGTCCCTCCAGGCATCCAATGCAACATAGCATTTCTCTTCTTGCATCTTGCTCACAT
>NW_019522902.1:100282-111734 GCF_002814215.2 Seriola lalandi dorsalis | reverse complement strand
ACACACACACACACACACACACACACACACACACACACACACACACACACACACACACACACACGCTCTTCATTTTCATGGTCATTTTCATCCAGGTATGGGATTAAGAAGGAGGACCAAACACAAAGGAGAGAATTGAAAGTAGAGACATCAAAATACAATTCAATTTGAAGCACTGGTCATTGTCCTAACATAACACATCCAGCCTTGACCTTCTTGAGCCAAACAAAGCCATTCCCAACATGGGTCAGTCCAGCCCTGACCTGACCCAGTGTAAAGCTTGTCAGCCATTTTCCATTTTTTTTCTACCCCACAAGGGACTCTGGGACACAGTTGGCAAGAGGCATAAATTGGATTCAAAGCTGCTCTCTCCAGGCTAAAAAGTGAGCCATCCAACACAGAACAGATGGAATTTTGTGTTCTGTTCTCTCGCTTCCTCTTCCCTCCCCTCCCATCTCCAACCCTTCCCCTCTCTTGCTCTGCTGTAAAGCAAGTCAGGGGCCTAGTGGAAGAGGCCACGCGTCAGAGCACATACTGGAAGCTCTCTGGGGAAAAGTAAACCCCTGGAGACAGAGCTGGAGGCACTGTGATGGGTTCTGGGAGAAAAAGCCAGCAGAGTGTTTTTAATAGAGTGTTGCTAGTATAATGCTGTACTTTGCCCCAGTAAAAAAAACATCACATCACAATGCTTAAATACAGCAACCACTGATTTCTCCCCAACCACTGATTTCTTCCCTAAAAATATCCCTTCCCCTTAGCCCTAAGAAAGGAAGGGCTATATGCTATATTTCCTTACCATTTCCAGCCCTGTGTAGGTGAACAAGTGACAATTGGGAAAAGCACACAAGAGGCCAAGAACATAGACAGGACACCCTCCTGACAAGCGGACATTCTTGTAAGATTTTCATAGAGGATTTATACATGGAGAAGCGGCTTGGGACTTCAGGTCTGGTGACAGCTGCAGGCCTCCAGATGGGTGTAAGCCACATTGAACTGTGCTCTCCACAGCAAAGAATGCTCTAAGACAGGTGGCTCCCAAATATGTTGCATGTTTCCAAGCCACACATGCCTTATTCATGAGAGCCACCATACAGCCATAAGCGATGCAGGAGTCAACAAGAATCTCTCACTCTCTGCAGATTTGTCAGGAGAGAGGTCCAGATCAATTACCTCATACAGCATTAACCTTGGCAGGGCTTTGTGCCAGCTCAAGGTTGAGGGGGCAATAATTTGGGCGCGGGCTGAATTAGCCAGCTACTGACCTTCCAGGTGCTACTGCTGCATACAAGAGTGAGGGCATAATATGAAGATATATATTCATCCCAACAAACATCAATGTGTGTTCCCTCAAACACACACCAGGATACACAGAGTGCAAACCAAGGTCTGAGAGCAAAAAGTCACAAGACAAAGTGACAATCCTAGATGAAATATGCAGAGGATAATAGGCTTGGAGGTTTTTTTTTTTTTTTTTGAAAAATCCAGCCACTGCCTATAAAATGTCCCTCCAGGCATCCAATGCAACATAGCATTTCTCTTCTTGCATCTTGCTCACATGTAAGCTACTGTAAAATAGACCACAGGTTATCATTCTCTTTCTAATGATTGAACCCTGTGATTCAGTGTTCATGATTGCTGGTTACAGTAAGCAACTACATTTTTGCAAAATCGACACCAGATGTTCGGCACCAACTCAATACTTTTACGATACCGTAGTATGAACTGACAAAAAAATGCCCAAACAGTCACATCTTGCATTCAGTGCTTAGCATCTCAGTATTTAAAGTGTTGAGGACCTATGCTGTAATTCACAAATTATTCACAATTTAGCTCATATTTGGTTCTTCTTTGCTTTTTACTGTCTGTCTAGTTTTATTGCTTTTGATTGGAAATGTCCATCAAAAATCACTGAATCATCAAAATTTGGAATTACATAAAATGAATACTTTTACTCGATAAGGAGTGACACTTAGCCAGTGATGGTAAGCCTGTAATGGTATAAATGGAGAAAATGAGAAAACCTTCTGGTAAATGCAGCACTGAAAAAGCTTCAGTGTGCCGTTTACCTAAGGGGAGACTTTTTTCCATTTGAATTCTTTGGGTCAGCTTTGTAAGAGAAAAAGAGCCTTGATGTTGATACAAAGATGTCATTTCAATCAATAACCTCCTGAAACGTTTGTGTGTGTGTGTGTGTATATATAAAGCGTACACGCCACACACACACATACATATGTATGCATGTCTATATAGTTACATAATGTAAATAATAATAATACATTAAACAAAGCAGCATCATTTATATCTGTGTCTGTGGATGAATAGGAAGCAAATAAAAATTGCAGGGTTCTCTGCAACCTCAGTCAAATCCTGGATGTGTTAATATTTTCAACTCTGTTACAGCTTTCCAGTATTGTACTTCTTTGGCCAAGGAGACGGGATCTTTGAACCATTCAGAAGATGAAGGCAGAGTGGCAGCATTTCATCATCATTACGGACGTGACTCAGAGTTAGGCACAAAATGTCCTCTGAGTAATTCATTTCAAAATTTAAAAAGACAGTCATACAAATATAGTCAGGCAGTTAAAATGTCCCCTCAAATCCTCCACACACACAAACACATTCACATCATGCGAGCTAGATGGTTGCACAGAGATAGAAATGCTGTCCAATCCTAATGAGAAAGTGTCAAACTGACCCCAATTTCAATATCACGTACACGCATGCATTCAAAATATCATACAAACAAAATAGATTTTTAGATCGTCTGCCAATGAGGTTAAAGTAGCTTCTGTCTCATTTACATAAAAAAGTTTCCTGGATTTCTCTGGATTTTATGTCTTATTCGTTAGAGGCATAGCAGGAAGCACAGCTATGGTGAATAAAACAATGACAACTTACAGTGTTGTGGTATTCAAACATACGGTATACACTCCGACATAGATGTGGTTCATGCTTGTGTAGCCAGGTTGTTTTCCATTATACAAGACTCTGTGAAAGTTGGAGAAAGTCTAAACACTGTGTATTGCTAATAGCGCCAATGGTTCATTATAGTTGTCTGTCAACACAAGGGAGAATACTATATTAATATATTAAAAATAAAAACTACAAAAAATGTACAATCTTCTAGTTATGTCTGTTATGTCATGTATTTCTTAAGGGTTTAAAAAGAGTGTTTTTACAATATCAGAAATCATTACATAAGTGTTGTCTGTGCCAGGGTACCAATTAACTTGGTAATGACACACCTTTGTTTTTATTTTGGTGGTGGTCATATCATTTTGTTTACATTTAGATCACAGACTTTCCTTGCAATGTTATATAACCCATGTGCTGTTTAAATTTTTCATCTCTCTCAAGTAGTTAGTTACGTTGGCAATATTTGCCAAACAACAACAGCTTTTCTGCAGAAATCAATGTTTGTGAAGTCTGAACCAAGTTTGTAAATTTTCAGCAAATATCCACAGCTTGCAACCACAGAATCTTTCAGATATGTACTGTTTTTAGTAGAGGCAGATTTTGAAGCCATATTTTCTGCAAAGATGTTCTATTCCCGCATTCATCATGACTTGAGATTTTTCTGTTTCAGCCATTTCTCTGCCATCTTCATTGTCTCACCAAACCTCTGGCAAGGGTGAATATGGCCACCCTGTACCAGCTCTGCATTTAAGATTTACAGTGCACACCCAGCTTTATTCATGAACCAGGGAGAGGGAGATTTGACGCACTGCTTATGCTTGTGCATATTAAGATTAAGGAAGGATGGAAAAATAATCAAGAAGAAAATCCTACCTACAGTGCTGCTTAAGGAAAATGAAGAGCATTGATGCATGAATACTAGTGTTAAACTGGGTACATAGCATTGTGCAGATAGGGGCAAATGCTGGGAAACAAATGTAGGCTTATTGGGTGATGTTGGGTGTATTTGACACAGGCTTAACTTAAACACGCATTCTGTCTTGGAGGCATTTTGCTTGAATTGCACAACTGCTGGAATATTAATGTGAGGAGAGGTTAAGACGGCATATGCATATCTGCCCTGTGAATGAAGACAGAGCTACAAAGGCTAAAAGACAAATACACAGAACACAAAAATTTCACTCACATCGATTATCAATCAAAGGGATTATTTAAAATGTGCAGCAATACAACAAGCCATTCATTCAGATGTATTTTGATGCCAGAAAAACATCTACAATTACAAAATTGGCCATAATTTGCTAGGGAGGAAAAATGGCTCCGGGTGTGAGCCAAGCTGTTAGTCCAAACTCACCTGGTGAAGTCTGTCATCTCCATCATGATCATGCACATCTGTTTAGCCAACACAATGATGTCATTGCCGCTGTCATCCCACTTGGATACCTCAGCATCCAGCTTGCTCTTCTCTTCCTGGAAGCTAGCCACCTGTTCAGCAATCTTCGCCTTCTGCTCCTGGGGCAACTGGGCCATGATAGCCTGAAGGAGGAGTTACGGAAAGAATAGACTGTTAGTGCACTAGATCTCAACATACTGTTACTGGGGCCATTTCTGTATCTCCAGGACATTTTTTTTTTTTACATCATCCCCTATGGTTTCCATGGATGCACAAGAGTTTTCTTGCCAGGGAAGAGCATGAACCACTGTGTTCCTAGTTTGGCTTTTTTCATACATTCTTACATTTGTACACATGCTTGAATGATAGCTATACTATTTAGGTATTACTATTTATTAGGTGGAATCTAATGCAATCCAGTGCAACAGCTCTGCCATATTCTTCCCTTATGAACGTCACAATGTTCAGTTTTTATTAAAACATTGCAAAGGATTTTAAATAAACTATTATCGTTATTATTACTGAGGTTAATTAATGGTAGCATATATTGAAATGCGTTTCTAAGGGTGGAGGTCTTATGTGCTAAGACTGCAATTCATGTAGCTATTTTTCAATCTCCTCTTTATAAATAAACATCAAAGCTGCAAGATTGACACATCTCTGATAGGCCCAGGTTAGATGGGGATCTTTTTTTTTTTTTTATACAATAGCTGGGTTCAAAATGGGGCTCACTGCCTACAAAGTAATATTATCTGACCTCCCCTAAAAATATATTCACTTATTAAAGTCAGTGCTACTGGCCACTGAAGATCAATATAAGGGCATTTGTTTAGCGGCACTTAATATCATGTGCAAATTTGTTTAGCACCATTTCTATCCATCCTCTTAGGCTTAGACTGGTTAAAGGGCAGTTTCCAAACAGGCAATCAGACATTCAATGAATGAGCTCGTGAGGCCGAAGTGGGCAGACACTTAAGAGCAGGAAATCGAATATCATCGCAAGAGCGTCCATTCCATTACTGGTAAATAGGACTCTCTCTCTAGAGTCGCCTAAGCTTAAGTAAAGCTGCCCAGTGAAGTGCAAAGATGAAACCCTCCCCAATCTACCTAAACAGTCAGATAATGTTCAGTGAATAAAACAAACATCATGGAAATGTACTGAGGGATCACTCAATCATTTTTAAGGTTTTTAAATCAAATCATTACTCTGTATTTTTTAATTCATAAATGCAGTTAGCCTCTAAAGTTTCAGTAAAGTGTGAGTCTAAAAGGGGCAAAAGTCGTTTGTCAAGAGAGTAGATATAACCACTGACAATAGTTGCTTTCACACATGCACTGCAACCCTGATCTCATCCAGACAAATCCCGGAGGAGCTGTATGTGAGAATGCAAATGTATGAATCAGTTGGACCGGACATAAAACGAACTTTACCCTGCCAGATCCCTAGTACTGTTCGACTGATCCAGTGTGTGACTAAAGAAGGTCATTGTCTAGAGAATTCACAGTGAGCAAGAGGGCATGTTGATGATGTTTCTATTATGCCACTGGCACAAAATTGGCAGAATAAAAACATCCGAGAGTGAAGAGGAAGGGTTGCCTAACTAGAGAGACAATCTCATTCTGGAACTTCTGTCAGTAAGGACAAATTCACAGCAGGGAACAGCAAGAGATGCGGTTCTTTGAACATTGTCCAGAGTTCATATGAGAACACAGTTAATGACAATGCTGGTCTATCAAGTTGATTACTGTGTGGATAACCACTCAAGACAAAAGGACAGACAGAGCAACAATTCAAGCACACAAGAGCTTAGATTCACCTCTTCTAAGAAGAGGACAGCAGACTTATCATCTGCTGAGAGTCTTTTGAGGTAGCCTACTGAGTGCTTGAAAAGTGACCTGAGCAATCAACATATCAACCACCAACACGAATTCACATGTTCAGAAAAGGACTTGATATCTGAAGAAACAGATAGCGTAGATAATTGAAATAATTCTAAAATACTGGAGGATGTGATATGCAAAAAATAATTCATTATGGTTACTCTCTTATGCCTACTCAAAAGCCATAAGCATGGATTAGACAGAAGAAAGGAAGACATCATGGAAAGATCACCAATCTGCCTTAAGACTTAGAGGCTGAAGGATACTTCTGCCTGAAGACTTCTTTTGTCTTGAACTCACTTGACATCAGGTCTTTGAGTTGTGGGTAGCACCTCTTTCATCACAACAAACAAGACCTTGTTGTAGGAGTTGTAAAAGGAATAACTTTTTACAAATACTTGCGTCACATCTTCTATGGTGGCACCATGCCAACTGTGCATAACCCTTTAACATTAAGTATAAAGTGGGGTGTTTTGAAAGAATAGTTGCTGGAACATTAACATGAACATACTGTTACTAAGGACAATAAATAAATCTGCACTGTAACAAGTAAAACAATTACAAACTACAGTGGAGGGCATGAGGTATGAAACTGCTCTTCTGATGCAGTCTCCTAAAATGTATTTCATTGTACCAAGTGATTACATTTTTCTTCTAATGCCTTGTCAAACACGCAACATTAATTTAATCAAGTTGGATGGCAATATTCAACTCCGTAACTGAAGCATATAACACAAGCTTGTAGGTCAATATTTAACCATCTTCAAGTACGCCTCTGTTCAGTGGGGCACTACTGAATGCAATCTCCTATATCGGAAATATTACAAATATAATTGTGTGTACTTTCAATATGTGTTTTTCTTGTGCAAATATCTCCCTCTTCTCACAATTAACAACACAATTAACACAATTTAAGATTTTAGAGGTCTGATCAGACTCAGGAATGTTTAAATACTACAAGAAGAAATGTAGAACTTACCCGTGCACTCTGGCCAGCAATAAGCTGGTCATCCTCTGTCTGCACACTGGTCCTGCTGCGAACATCAAAGTCCTCAGTCTCAAAGTCAGAGTCATCCAACTCCTCTGGAGTCTGTCAGCGTACAACAGAGAAGAAGAAAAGAGCAAAGGAAGGACAAAAGAGGAGACAAAGATCAAAAGGGTGGGGAAAAGGAACAAGAGAAATGTAGAAAAGGGAAAATGGGTGAAGAAAAAGCAGTTAGTTGTGTTTGGAGAACATAAAATATTATTGGCATACTATAGCCCTTTGAGCATGATTAAATAACCAACCTGCTTACTATCTATGAGAAATGCCTTGGTGCTGCCAGCCAGGGCAGTGTCAGATAAATGTCTTCCTCCCCATAGCTTGGTACAAGAAAACTGTAAACTCTAAATGAATTTGTAAATCAAGTGTAATGTGCTGCCTGTGCATTTTGAGAGGGAAAATGAAGGTACGAGCTGGTATGAAACATATTGGGAGCAAAACGCTTCAGAGTTCCATCTGTCGCTGCTATCTGTAATATGGCGGGTGACGCATGAGTTGTGTTCTTCTAGAGTGTTGCTACTTCATCTCTGTTTTTTCACCTCTTCCCTAGCATTGAATGCAGAACAAGCCACAAGCAACTATTTTTCCATAAATATTAATATTCAAAAGAATTTCTCAACAGGTCACGCTTACGGCAAAATACAATACTGACTGACAGGAAAATGTATTTGGTGGTGATATGGGCACAGGGAAGATGATGTGGACAGATAAAGGTGCATTATCACACCTGTGCCGCTACTTGTGCTTATCCAGCTGTCTCAATACCTCCCTTCTGTAATGGATTTGGAGGCCTCACATCTAAAAATAGCTGAAGGTCTCTGAACAACCTTACACTGCTTTATGGAATGTAGAGATGCTCTTGTTCTCAAGGGAATAGGGGTATGGTTTCAGATACAAAGCTGTAGTGACTCATAGGCATCTCTTTCAACCCAGACAATGCTGTTCAGTGGGGCAGAGATATCACCTGCTGTGGCCTGTGCAACAGATAACCTGTGAATGTGGGAGGCTCAGAAATGATAGCTCATGGTGAGCTCCAAATGGGAAATTACTGTAAAGAAGCAACAACAATTCCCTGCAGTTTAATAAAACAAAGGTTTTGACAAGCTAGTAGTGCTTTCACAGTAAATGAAATGTTAATACTGTTTTTCGTGCTGTGGCCAAATACATTGCCCAGCATCTGAAATGCTCAGTTTCACCTCTCTGTGGCATATATGACCAGATGGTAATTGAAGTGCCATAGTTAATAGAAGACAGGGACAGAGATAAAATTACATTATGACAATGCTAGAAAGCAGACATTAGCCTTATCTAGTATTTTTGTCTGCTGCAGTAGATATGGACAGGATAGTACAACAGTAAAATCCCCCATTGTTATTCTTTTGTGACATTCTGCTCATTCTGCCTCTGTGAGTATACCATTTTTCTTTTTTTTTTTTTGAGGACAGAGCCGGCAAAATCACCTTGGGCTGTGACGCACTGCACAAATCATAAGGTAACGACAGCTGCCCCCTGTATCTTGCTTTCAGCGGCTCCCTGACTTTGACACGGTTTGATGTCTGGCATATTCTGTGATGTGGCTGTAGGTGGGGAGAAGGTTTTACCCACCTGTCAAATATCCGAGGGATGTCCAACACAGACTGCGTACGCACCACTTACAGAGGTTAAAGACTTGTCTATCTTAAGTAGCCCCAACTACACACTTGTCTGTTCTGATTTAAGAGTAGGCCACTGTGCAGTTCATGCATGTGAGGGTTTATAGAAAGATGCCTAGGGAGTGTGTGCTTGTGCGTGTGAGTGTGTGCAGACATGCCCTCTAGAGAAATTGTGTCATAGTCCTCTCATGCTGATTTGCAATATTCTATATTTCTCTGGACTTAGAATTGAACATGCCTAGTTTCACATGTGCCACTGAGGGACAATTCAGCCAAAGAACTGGTTCTTGAGGACAGAGATTAATGTACTTGATACATTTGTCTAATCTCATTACAGACAACAGAAATTAAGAGTAGGCTTAAGGAAACTGCGGTGCGGATGCTGCTGAAAATTCATTAACTATTTCCAGCTGAATGAAAACCACAAAACTTGAGATGATTACTTCTCACACCTGATCATGAAATCCAGGCAAACCCGGGAGCTGGATCGTTTTTCTTTTTTTTTTTTTTAGATAATGGATGAAGTCTAAGTTGAGTCTCATCGCTATCTCCTGCTCTCAGTTAATGGCAGACTGAAGCTGACGGATTAATTATAAATAAGCAAGATTTTTCATAAACCCTCCGTTACTTTTACCACACATGCATACCTACACACACCCACCCACAAGGTAGTGTTCAGCACGCGCCACAGGCCCAGTGTTAAAAGCTTAATCAATCTGGATAACAAGAGTGGAGCTGGGGCAGATGGAAATTGAATGTAGTTCTCAGGCTTGCGGTCCGACTAAAGAATGCTAATTAAAACCTCCATCTTAAATCAATTGCTTATTATAATGCAAATACTGCATAATGGTCTCTCTCTCATTTGGTTTTTGTCTATGTCTGTGCAGCATTATTAATGAGAGCCCAGGCACAGCTTTGGAGCAACACTGTCAACACAAAATGTGCCGTCAAGACTAATGATTCCAATTCTAAAGATTAAAGTGTTGAAAATAATGGAAGATGACATAATACAACCAACTAGCACATTGTAACTCAATGTAGTAAATACACAATTAGGTACTGTTACACATGAGAAGCAGTTTAAACAAATCAACTTACTTCTTAATATATAAGAAATTAAATTTGGCCATTTGAAGTAGCTAAGTAGTTATACTTTAAAACCTTAAGAACTAGCAATTTCTCCTTACAACTGCAGTGGGTTCTGTTTTCAGCTCATTGTCAGTCAATTAGGTAACGCTTGAATGGTACCCAACTACCATCTGTCTCAGTTATAGTTCCACTCAAGCAAAGGCCATTAACCCACAGACAACTAAGGCTGTTGTTACACTAGATTGCAAGTCTGGTCAATTAGGTCAGCTCTTGCCTGAGACAAGTTAATCATTGGCTTCTAGGACTGCACGCACATACATTTTCTCGCATACTATTAAAAATAGAATCTGGTCCACAAACCAGTGGCCATGTATATATAATTACATTACACTACAATAACCAAGGACTCTCACAATGTTGTGGATAACTTCTGTTGAAATGTTTTAAATTAAACCACATCAAATGAATGCTGCCCATGGTTAAGGAATATTATTCTTTATACAGGGTTTTTGTTGCTTTCAGAGGGGTTGTAGCTCCTTAATGTGATCAAAGTGAAACCTTTCTATAAATGTGCAAACATCCAGAAATGAAAGAGTATTATTTATTCGTGACATTTTGAACTCACTGCAATGCTCTAGGGACAAAAATGTATAAAATACAACTCACAATGTGAGGAAGAATACATATTATAAAAGAGCAAATGCTGTCATTGAAGACAAATACTGATTTTCACACTGCAATGATCTGAAAACCAAGACTCATGTTGCAAAGGTGGAAAAAATAGTGCGACTTACTCTGATCATGAGGACAGCCTTGCGAATGTCACGAATGCCATCATATACAAGACGGGATGCGTCAATGAACTCATTCTCATCCACAGGTTGTGAGGGGTTTGCACTCAAGGCCTCCACCGCAGACTCCACTTGCTCTGTGAACCGTGGCATGACTGAAGGAAGGTGAGATGAAGGGTGGCAGGTAGAATGGAAAAAGAAGAAAACATCAATGAAAATTCACAAAAACACAGAGAGCATTGGTACATAAGTAAAGACAGCACAGCGTAGAAGACAAACAGTATTCGTACACCTTGAATGAGGCATGTGTTATGTAACATGAATATTTGAATTGAATACAGACAGAATGACATGTTGCATAAACCAACTGTCAGCCACCACCTCCAACACAAAACCGAAACAGAGTCAATGGGTTTGTGAAATCATTAGCACTATGGTGAGAATTTACATCTCTTCCAGGTCTATGACATTCCTCCCAACACTGCAGGTTATCAAAAGCTAATCGACATATCATCAACACAATCAGTCTATTAAGGAAATTGTGTAATTATTGATTATTATCAATGATCCCCTCAGAGATACAAGTACAGCCTAATTCTGATCTGTTTGAAAAAAAAACAAACAATGGAAACAGCTGCCTCAGAATAATCAATTAAAAAATTAAGTGATTACATTTAACTTTGACAGA